>NW_008598023.1:16891-62587 GCF_000691845.1 Merops nubicus
TAAAAATAATATTGATTCTGGTAACGCATTAGATGCTTGCTACCTTACAACTCAGATGGTCCTTTGGTACTTCATAAACTCTCCTGAAATCACTGTCCAGCACCGTCTTTACTATGAGTACTCTTGTTGACTCGTGCTATTTTTCATAGCAGTAACAATATGTGGTAGCAAGTGTTTATGGGTTTGGAGACCTTGTCTGGTGGAGGGCAGCAGGTAGGCAGGCTGCTCATTTGTTACTGACAGTATGATTAGCAAGGGCTGTGGAAATGTTTATCTCAATCCTTAAATGGGGGTTGTTAATGCCTAGAATTCCCTGTGATTTAACTGCCAGCCAGCTACATTATTTCAATGTTTAGGACGTTTACTGCTCAGTTGTTAGATTTGCTGCTATTTAAAATTATGCCGGTGACTTATCACACCCCATAGCTTGGTGGAATAGACCAAAGCCTTTCTCATCACAAACCACTTCTTCCCAATAGCATTAGCAGTGTTCTGTGATAGCCTAAGCATTATAGATATAGATTGTATCTCCTATTAGACCAACTGATTTAGCTGGAAAAAAACCCATGTTGTTATGTACAGAAGCTTTTCTTTCTGGTGTGGGACAGCAAACTAGAAAAATTTGTGTTTGCTTCAGACTTGAATAAAACCTTGTATGCCCCAAAGCTCACTGTTTCTTAGTAGTCACAGCCTCTGTTTTCATATTGCAATACTGGCCTGGCTGTGATCAGGAGGTATAGCTCTTCAGAGTGTGGTCACTTAAATAGCTCAAATTTATATTAGATACTGGTGTCTGGAAGGTGGGAAACAGGCAGGATGCAATTGCATCTGCTAGTGTAGCTGAGGACCATGTAAGCATCTTGCTGGGGTATCTTTTCTTCTCTTGTATGCAAGACACAAAGAACCAGTGACTCACAAGGGTAGGAATTGATTTTAGGGACCAGGAATATTGATAACTGCTGAAATCCCATTGTCACTTCTCTCTTACATGCAGAGCTCCATGAATGCTGTCATGCTTTTATTGTCTCTGCAGTGGGTCTGAATCTATTAATGGCACTCTTTGGTTGCCTCCATTTCTTTTGTCTTGTCTCAGATGCAATGGGGCAGATCTCATTTTCTGCTCATGCACTCTCCTAACTTCCTCTGTCTGGTCTGAACACTTCACTCAGTGCCAGGTTAAAAACCTCTGCCACAGTTACTTCTTGTCCCTCTTGAGCCTGTCGCTGATTCCAAGTTAATCCTTTCCAGAATGCCTTAATAAGTTTTCTCTAATCTTAGCACGAAGCCAATCTTTGGTCAACACTAACAAATTTTTTTTTTTTCCATTTTTGTCTGGTTTCTCTGCTTTTAGTTTCCTTCACTCTAATTCTACCTGAATCAGTGACACTAACATTATTTTCCTTTTGCATTTGCAGTTTTCTGGCTTCATTACACACATTAAACTTCCTCTCCTCTTCCAGAACATGTGCTTTTCCTATCCTTTCCCATCTTTTGCTTTCCCCCTCCCTTTACACAATGGGTCCATGGGTTCATGAAACCCGTGGCTGCAATACAGCCCCAAGAGAATAAACCAGCAGCCAGTTTCCTTCTATTAATTCAGGAATAACCAAGTTTGAGTCAAGAGAGTGCAGCAAAATGCAAAAACTTCTGAAAGCTGCATGCTCTGAGAGCGAGTGCAGCTCCCAGTGGCTGTGGCATGGGCTTGAATGACTTTACAAGATCTCAGAAAGTCATATACATCAAAGAACTGTCGTAGTAGCCAGCACAATACTATTCAGCAACACGTCCACTTTCCATCAACATACCATGAATCTCCCTCCTTGCTCCCCTGGCTGACCGAAAGCCTAGCAAGTCTATGGCCCTTTTCCATAGCTTGATTTTCAATTAAGAGATAATGTCAGTGGAAGAGCACAGTTCGTCAGATAGTGTTCCCCTGCTGCTGCAGAAGGCAGAGATGTAGTAAGCAGAGGTCAACTGCTGAAAATCTATGTGCCTGGCTAAAAGATTATATAATATGTTAGGCTAATTTTACTTCATTTCATATTCACATATATTAGTGTGGCTTTTGTTATATACTTATCCTTATGTAAGTTACATCTGTTCTTTTATTCACTCATCCATGTTTGCTCTGCTTTCAGATTTATGAAACAGGCATTCCACTGAGCTCAGCAAATGATGGGCATAATAACTTATCTAAATTGCAAAGTATGTGATGCCCTTGAGGTAAACTCAGATGTGAAGGTTTTATGAAGTGTCTCACATGTGGAAGTGGAGGAAAGTGTTTATTTGCCAACTCTTGTCTCTCCTTTGGCTGCTCAAATGATAAGAGGACCTGGTGAAACTGCTATGGAAGCCTGGGGGCTAAATGGAGGACAGAAGTAGAACTATGTTAATATCTTTACAGGAGAGGTAGAGCCATACTGGTACTTGCACTTATACAGTTCTCCTCTCTTTGGATGCCAAAAGTTTTGCATTGATAGGCTCTAAACTATTTATTTAATGAAATTCCTTTCACTGTAACAATATTGTGCAACTTTACTCATGAATTTATCCTTATAAGACAGGAAAGTAATATTTTTGTTTCTCTTAGAAGACTGCAGAGAAGCAAAGGCCCCGCAGAGGGAAGCAGGACCCTTCCTGCTGTTTGTGTGTGGACCACTCTTAATGCCCCCTGCCTGTCTGTAGCTGCTATGAAGTCCTGTAATGGCCATGCAGAGTCCTAGTTCCTTGAGGTTGTCAGGGCCAGACTTTACTGCTAGTCCCACATGAGACATCACTTACATCATCGTAACTCTGTCAGCAAAGAAGCCACTCCGTAATGGCCAGACCCGGCTGTTACGGTAGTGTTCCCATCTTCTTAAGACCCAGTGGCTGGACAGAGTTTTGTGGGACTGAGCTGAATTATCAGATTAGTTCTCCATCTCTCTTGCAAGTTTCCTGTTCGTTGCTGCTGAGCCTTGTGCATCAGAGGTCACTGCTTAAACCACGGGGCTAAATCAGTCTTGTTAAAATTATAAATTCAAATGTAATTTGAATTGAGAATTGGCACTTTAAAATCCAGTACACAAAACCACATTTCTATCTCTGCTCACTTGTGAAGACTTAAAAAGAGGAGGTTTCATGCTCTTGCCCATAACATTTCCTATTGACTACTTTAGGTGGGCTTCCCATTCATAAGGGTCACCAGCAAGATCAGTCTGGGAATTTCTGACCACTATAAGGTGATGACATTTTTTTTAGGAATACTTGTTTTCTTGAAGTAGACATGGAGTCAGTCCCTTCCTTAATTGCTTGAAAGGTCTTAGACCCAGGTGTTTGTTTCCCCCAAGTGCTAATACAAGGATCGTG
Source organism: Merops nubicus (assembly GCF_000691845.1). Taxonomy (NCBI): domain Eukaryota; kingdom Metazoa; phylum Chordata; class Aves; order Coraciiformes; family Meropidae; genus Merops; species Merops nubicus. Next base: position 20,240 of record NW_008598023.1, read on the forward strand.
TTTTATCCAGGGGATTGCAAGGAAAAAGTGTTGGTAAAATCGTTGAGAATTGGGATCTTGAAGGCTGACTTGGACCATTTTTCATGCCTCTGAGGCATTCTTCAGGGATATCTAGTCCTTGAGTAAAGCCTGTGTGGGAGGATGTTTCTTAATCTCCCAAGGGAATCTAGGCTTTCCTGGGTCAGGTCTCCCTGTGGATGGAGAGTCTGTAGGCTGATAGTACTGAGAGAGGCACCTTCTGTGCAGTGACGTTCTCCTTTCTCCAGCTAATTATGAGGTTGGTTTTTTTCATTTCTTTGTATTTAAAGCTTCCAAAAATAATTAGGCCCTTTGATAAAGCAGTTCTCTTAAAAACATAAATTTGTCAGTGAATTGGATGAGCAGCACAGCACCCAAAACACTTGAAGCTACACAGACATTCCTACTTTGTCAATCCTGTAAATTCAAAATTGCCCAGATTAATTTCACACTAATTTGATAAGGCCTCCACTGTGACAAAGGGCAAAGTGTTTGGGTGTCAGGTTTTGTGCCCTTCTATGTCAGATTTTTGCTCAAATGAATTTTTAATGGCTGATTCCAGAATATGAAACTCTGCAAACAATGGTTTGTAATGGCAATTCTGACAGACTCTTTAACCATTTGGAAAATAGTCACTGCTGTAATTCTGCCACTTTAGGGAAAAATTTGGAGTGCTTTATTAGGTGCAACAACTGTTTCTATTGCAAAAGCCAGACTTCATTGGTGGGAGCGTAGCTGTCACTTTTCCAGAGTTTTGCGTTTATAGCTGGTTGTATAAACTCCTTTATGCTCTTTTTTGCTTTGCAATATATGTAAATTAATTCAATAGCAAAAATAAAAATAACTAACTTGTAACCAGACCTGTGTGAAGGTTCTTTGTAGGCTCCAGCAATCAGCATTATGTGATGAGATAAATGAGAAATACTGAATTTTTCGAAATGGTTCTAGCACAAGGGACATGTGATAATCCACACCACATCAATTTTTAATCATCAGATTTAATCCTCCTTAGTAATGTGTTAGATTTCTTTAACCTAGTGTAACATTCTTAATTAGAGCTGATTAAAAAACCACAATGACAACCAACAAAAAAAATCTGACAAAGAAACCCCCAAACTCCCTGGGTGTTTCTCACTCCTCTACTTGAAAAGAATTTTTAACCTGAGAAGATGCTGCATATGCTGAAATTAAATTTTGGAAAGAAATACAGTAGAAACAAAATACTTGATGACTTGATGATAGTTTTCATTTCTTTGTTGTGACAAAAAAAAAAAAATCTTTTTCCATATTATAAAAATTTTGAAACAAACAGTGACTCCACTTGGAAGAGGATATCTCAAATCAGATGGCTGAGTGGTCAGAAATGAAATGCAAACCTATGTTCTGAATGCAAATGAGTTTTGAAACACTAAATTTCAAAACGGCAGCGAGCAGATTTTCATGGATTCAGTAAATTTTATTCCTATTGAATTATGCACAGATTCACATGGCATAATATGGGATATCCATCCATTTTAAAATGTTAGCTTGATTTCCATTAAAGTTATACTGAAAATAAGTGTCCGGAGAAATGCATATGAAATAGTGAAATATGAATATACTGAAAGAAAATATTTTGTTTTACTGAATTTAAAATTAAATATTAGCCACTGATGAAATATGTGGAAATCTTTTTGGTACCACCACCAAACTTTTAATGAGCCTTTAATAAATATTTAGATATGTGTCCCTAGCCTAACTTTCAGCCATAATCTCTTCTCAACAGCCTCTGAACTGTGGTTGTACAGAGTTGTTAAAATTGGGCTGGATATGCAAACATCTAACTGTGGATTAAAATCCTGAGTTTTGGACAAACTTTGGAAAACTATCTTTGATATTTAAGTCTATAGTGTGAAAATGGGAAGGATGAGTGCTGGACAAGTACAGGGAATAGGCTATTTGTAAATATATAATTGACTGCATCATCTATCATATGAAGCAGGAAATATATATTTTTATATGGTTACATACTTATAATTCATATCATACATAACATTAATGCTGCAAAAGATTCTCATGTGCTCTGTAGGCTGGTGTGCGAGATTTAGAGGCTATCCTGGGCAATGTAAAAGTGGTGTGCATATTTATCCTTTGTTTTGCCTCACGAGTGTTGGAAAGAGGCTGTTAGGATTTTTTTTTGTTGTGTTGTTTTTTTTTTTCTTGGGGGGGAGGGATTTTTTTGGAGAGGTCTGTGATGTGGTTTTTTTCCCCATTAGATAATCACATGAGATTATTGATATGGATGAAGATCAACCGTAGGGGCTAAAGCAAGTAATAAATATGTATTTGTGGCTAGTGCCTGAGCTCTGACACAGTTCCAGACACACAGGTTTCAAATGGCACCTACCTTCTTTTCAACCTTTTGAACAGATAGGACTCAGGTGGACATTTAATCCCCAAGGAACAATATACTGTCCTGCCCTTTGCTGCAGGTTTTTACCTTTTGAATTTTATTCCACACACGTCGTTTACTACTTCTTCTTCCTTCAAGGGTGTCCATGGCATCTGCCATTAGTGACTGCAGCTGTGGCACCAAGATAAAAATTATCAGTGTGGAATTCACACAGAAATAACTTCTCTAAATACACAGATTAAAACCTAATTAAAAAATCATTTGTACGCTGATGATTTTATTACTCATCTTTCACACAATGAGCACTGCCACCTCATCTTTGCTTCAGCCATTACAGTGTATTATTGTGGATATACTTAACAATAGGAAAAAATCCTCTGGAAAATTTGTATTTAAGCCTATACTTTTAATGCAGTAAATGCTTAAACTTAGTAAAGGAAGACACTGGGGTTGTAAAGAACAAAGGCTCCATATTTCATCCTTTAGCTGTCTGGGATATTCTGTGCTGTACATGAATGCTTTTTAGTATTTTCTCCCAAGGCTAATGTATCATAATTTAAAGCAGCATGTAAAACCTCACAAGAGGACAACACTAAAGCTGAGATGCTTTTACTGTAGCTGGAAGTATCTAGCTCATTTTGCCTGCTTTTACTATCCTTTTTCTTTGGCAAACCCTCCCTTCCCACCATCGTTCAGCATAACAGAGCATAAAAACAAGGCTGACAATTTCTAGTGTAAACTCTAAAAAGAAGCTGTAGGAAAATACTTGCTAATAAGTCTTTATTGTTAGAGGGAAGGCTAAAATTCAGGTTAGTTGTAGAGTTGCCTCACTCCAGTACCCTTCCAGGTCAGTCATAGCATTGCCTCACCCTGCACCCTTCCCAAACACTTGGATATGTTTCAGTTGCTCTTAATTCAGCAACAGGGTCAGGTCCTGGGATCTCCTCCTGGTGTCCTCCTGGGAGCAGCCATTGGCATCAGTGTTTAGGAACAGACTGGGAAAAATGAATATTTAATACCTGTAATATTGCTGTGTTTTATTAGGTGTATTCCAAAACGTTTAGCTGGTTAAAGTGAACCCACATGGTAGTTTTTGGTGTTTCTTCCCAAATGTGTTACTCATTACAAGTAACTGGACAGTATAAGTATAAGCATTCATAGAGAAATTCTCTTCTTTTTGTACCTGGATGGGCAGTAGTTTCATATCAGTACATAAGGTGATGAAACATCAGTGTTTAGGACCATCTGAACAAGATATAAAAAAGCTGCCTTGAGATTCAAGGCGCAGATCTGTATTTCCTCAACTTTATCTTTGTGTCAAGGCTTTTGAAATTAAAATTCTTTGTCTGTGTCCCAACATTGGATCAAGGATGCAGGAATCTTCTTTTGAATCTCTAAATAAATTAATTTTGTCTGTTTTAAACCTGCTTTTTCTATGCTTGTGTGGCCAGTAGGTTGGAACTTACTGGTTCAAACATCTGATGAAAACTTTTAGCTTAAGTCATGCATCAGTATTCATGGAAAAACAAAACTGCAGATTTCTGCCTCTGATTTTAATGTAGAAAGAGTCAAGAACCTGTCAGAAATTTTCCATCACAACACTTTTATGACAGATCATCTCCTTCTATGAATCCAGAATAGACACAGCCCAGAGATTAAGAGTATTAAGGTCAGAATGGGCAAAGCACAGATCCTGTGTCAAACTAGGCAGAGGAGGAACTGGTCAGGGGAAGGGGAGGATTTCTCCATTATTTTTCTTGGAATGACTCTCTGATGAACTAGTTGAACAGCACCCGCTGGGGCAGGGACCAGGACATGGGTCTGTCACCCCTAAGGGGCCACTCCAATAGCCCAACCAGGCTGAAGATTTTACTGCTTTAGGCAAGAAATGAAAACAAGAAACCTTTCCAATTAATGTTTTACTAATACATACCAGTGAAAAGTGCCCAGTGTGTGCTCTGGTTTTAATTTTCATAACCCCGAATGTTTCATCAGCTCTGCTGGCAGACAAAATATGCGTGCCAAAAGAGCAGGCAGCTGGCAAATGACAGTTGTTCTCCCAAAGCTGGTCTTTTTTGGAAAATCCCTTCCAAGAAAAAAAATGCTGCTTTTTATAAAAAATCTTGTACTCATTTGATTTTTAAATTGAAATATATTTCTGCTTTTTTTTAACAAGCTTTCATCTTGATTTATGAGGTACAAATACAGTGACATTGAAATCATAAACCTTGGAAAGATTTTTCTTCAGGGTTTTTCCCCACTTATATTCAACTGTTCAAGCAAACTGAAATCTTTATTTTCCCAAGGTCTATGAATAAATACTGATCTAAGAAGGCCTCAGCTGAGGTTGTCTGTGCCATAGATTAGGGCTCTATTTAGTTACAGGAAGACATTTACACAGAAGAGTTTATAACTGAAATGCCTTTGGGATCCTTGCTGTATCAGTGCAAATTGCACTATTATAAATTCAGTGTGTTTTAAACTTTATACAACTTATACTGTATGTGATAATAAACATTTGGCATCCTTAGCGTTTTTCTAATTCACAGTTTAACTGCCTTGCTTGGTCATAAAGTCTTATCTCAGTTTTACCAATGTAAACTCAGACCTCACAGGAATTACTTTAAATTTTTATTAGTATAAGTGAGATTAGAATTTGGCCAGCTCAGTTTTCTTCACGGAAAAATTTAGATATCTCTTCAAAATGCTGCTGAAGAGTTAGAAGCACATGGAGTCTGCATGAGTGCTGAGATTCTGACCCCATGGACATGGAGGGCTGCCTCAGTAGCATCAACTGAGAGCTGCTCGATCACACCAGTACAGCCCAATCCTGCAAGTCTTTCATATTGCCTAGATCCCAGTGAAATGAGGAGGATGACACGAAGGCTGAGCAAGTGAGGATCTTTTGCTCATTCCCTGGGCAATTTGGGTGTGCAGAGCCAGTGATGGGCAGCAATGTTCTGTGCTTGAGGCAGTTGTGATGTGGTAGGGAAATGGTCCCTATTGGCATAAAGAAGCCTGTGCCATGTGGGCTGGTGCCACCAGGAAAGGTAAAGCCCATTAATCACTCTCTGGTGAAGTCACTCTGCAAGTTCTTGCTTGCAGTCATGTGCCTTAACACTGTGGTACTAAAATATTCTAGCTACAAAGCATCTGAGCCTCTGTTTGCACACAGACTGAAGATATATTTTACAGCAGGATGACAGGACAAAGGAAAATAAATGAATGCTGAATTAATACATTTTAATGCTCTGGACAGGGTAGCTGCTAGAGGTTTTGTGCCTTTATTCTTTTAAAAAACATCTTGAGCTCAGTAAACAAAGGATATCTGTTTTATTGAAAGATTTACAATCTGTCACTTAAATCTCCTAGCACAGACCCTTCCTCTGCCCAGTCCTACCCCTAAGAAACTGAAGACTTTTGTCTTGGATGGCCCAGAGCTTCCCCAGAAAAGCTTTCCATGGAGGTTAGACTCATGATTACTACGTGACAAGATACTGGCAACAGTGTCATAGCCTGTGCCTAACGTGTGATGTACTGAAAATATTGTACCCTGGAGAAAAACCTACCACTGAAATATGTACCAATAACTCAAGACCCTTTAGCCAGCCTTGAAATGTGGACCCGCTGAAGTTTAATACCAGAAAACGTGCATCCAAAGGAGAATGTCTTTTAATAACAGTTCCTTTGCAATGTTGTTTGCCCTTATCTTGAGCCCAGACCTCAAAGTCTGGCAACCACCTCCTGCAGTTGCAGGCCGCTGCTCATCTTCCCTAAAGCAAGCTGCTCTGAAGCTTTAATTCTATAGAGCTTAGGAGCTTTGCAGGACTGCAAACAAATGTCAAGGGAGTAGCTTTGGAAAAACCAAGAATTTTTAGAGAGCCGAAGTTGGATCTTCAAAATTTGATTGCATTTAAATGTGGGGACCGTGGAGGGACTTTTTTTTTTTTTCCTAGATTGAAATGCTTAAAATTTGCACATATGTGAGCTTCCTCCATCCCCCCTCAGAAAACCCAACAGCATTGTGGAAGAATATCCATATAGGTCTTTCTGATTGCAGCTTATTCATATACTCTCAAGCTATTAATGACTCCAGTCTTGCAACAGCTCTGCTTGCATCACTGCCCTCATTTTACAAAGAGAAAACAAAAGCATAGCAGGTAGGTAGGTTGATTCAGAGACAGGGAGCAAGTCATAGATGGAGCCAGGAAGGAATATCTTTTCTCTCCTTTCCCCTCTCCTCAGCTTTAACTAGATTCGTTCTGTTTTGCTGCAGGTGGTTTCTGATGTGAGATATCTTAATGTAGCATGATCTGAATAATTGCAATCATTTTCCCAGGCTGATTTGGGGAGGTCTGGGGGAAAAGAAGAGGTTTTAAAAATATGCCTACAAATGAGTCATGCTGGTTCTATGAAAGTCATCCTTGCAGGTGATTAGCACCTCCTCTGACAAAGCACTGCAGTAGGATTTTAAAGCTACTTCAGGTCCACACACTGGAAAACCACCTCTCAGAGCAAACTGCCGCACAGTGTTCTGCCCCAGCCCTTCCCCGCCTGGCTCCCTGCCTCCGAAGGCCAAAACAGGTATTAGAAATAAATACTTACCAGTTTGGCATCCTGCTGACTGACATCCTGCAGGTAGGGAACGGTTGCTAGCTCAGCCATCGCTTGATTAATCACTTGGGACTGTTCCTCAGCTCTCTCCAGGCAGCCAAGGAGGCTGGCGTAGTGCAGCTTCTCTATCCCACGTGCACACGGGCAGCGGTCGTCCTGTTCCCTCAGCAAAAGCACGCCAGTTAGGCAAGTCTCACAGAAAACACACTTATCCTTTGAGTCCTAAGCCTTGAGGTTTATTATCATCTATATTTGTATATATAGTAATGCTGTAAGCAATATGGCATCCAGCACCTTTAAGATAATGCTGCTGACAATCTTTGGAGAGGAAGAAAAAAATACTTTCTTGGCACAATCTCTGTAGTAATACTAGACAAATAAATACGTATTCATAATATATGTGAAGGGGGGACAGCAGATACCAAACATAAATGCAATTTTCTCATTTGGAAATGTTTTTTCCATAATCCTTTCTGTTAAATATTACCTGACTCTTACAGATTGCTTTTAAAGTTTCAGTGAAAGAGGGTGAGGAAACGGTGTAGTGTGTCAGCTTGTGCTTTGTTTGCAGACTAGGCAAACCTATTGTTTTCAAATATATAACCTTGAGGGACTGAAACCTGTGGTGGTAGTCTCTGATCCTCCAGGCAGCTAGGCACGTGGTAAATTTCAAGCATGTTGAACACAGAAACTCAGCCAAGTGCTTGCATAAAATCTCAGCACCTGCTGAAGTGTTTGATAGATGGCAGCCTCACCATCGTATTTTCAAAAGTATTCTGATGCCAAAAATGCAAATAAGCACCCTACTGAGATTTTCAAAAGCAATTTGGCCTAGATTCCCAATAAGATGTAGCCATTGCATATCTGAATGCTCAGCCCTTCGGAGTGAAATTCCCATTCATCTAATCAGGGTTTTGAATGTATCTAAGTGCCAAAAATTCCAAGAACTGGCATCAGTTTTCGAAACCACTTCCAGTATTTTTAGCAGACCTTTGTTCTGGCAGTGACATGTGGTGACATGTCGATGCTGCTGTGTTCAGACACTTCCAGGTAGGTGATTCTAGGTCCAATTGTATATTGAGCAGGGTGAAAGGAAAGATTTGAATGACACTTGCTTTTCAATAAATGGTGTCCCATTTTTAAAATTAACTTGTCTTGGCAAAGAATCTTGGTAATTTGGTTTGATCTGGGTTTTGTAGAAATTTGCACTAGGCAAGCATCAAGTGTTATCAGAATGACTAGAATGATGTAGTTCTTGTACCAAGTCTAAGAATTGAACAATGCTGACCTTGCTTTCTATACAACTCACGAGAAGAATAATGGAGGAAAGCTTAGTTTTCTTTTAACTCTAGAAAAATGCAAATTAACCTGGTATAGTTGTAAAATAATATGAAAGAAAACACCATGCACTAGCCATGGGAGGGATGAAGCTTCAGGTACAAAAGCAAATGAAAAAAGACCGAGCTGAGTCAACTGGTGTTTCCATTAGCTGAGGGAAAGAATCAAGCATTGCACAGAGAAAAGGAGTTCTGGTCAGCAGTTCTCTGGAGTATTGCAGATACTCCAGTCAGCTGTGTTTGGAGAGGTTAATTTAAACCCCAACATCATGGAGCAGAGAAGCCAGCACGGTAGGAGATACCTCTTTTGAGAGAAGTGTGGTTTGATTAGTCTATTAATGAAAATGCCAGGAGCTTACTATTATTCTCAATAAACATAAAGCAGGGCTAAATTCCACAGAGAGCAAACAAGTGAAAAGGGAAGGAGAGATAAAAGACAATGATAACAGAAGGGCCATTGTCTATAAATAGGTACAAAAAAGACCAAGGCAGCCATTAAGCTTCTTACAATGCAGGTTGAAGGTCTGCAGTGTGTTTCACCAGGAGTAGAAGGGCCAGAAAACCTAACTAGTTCTAAGATAGATTTTACTCAAGTTATGGATAGGATATCAGGTTGCACAACTGTGTATAAGAGTAGTGATTTGACTTGAGGAGCCAGGAGAGCTCTTACAGGCCTACCTCCTTATGAACCTCTGTTGACCCACCTCTAAGAAGGGAGACCAGGGCAACCCTTTTGCAAACGATTTTTATCACTTCAAGACTAATTTTCTGAGGACCTGACTTCGTATCATTAGGAGACACCATCAAGAAAACAGATTTCTTGTTATCTCTGATGTGTGATGATTTAAGTCTGACACAGTCTAGGCAGTGTAGCACTACAGCAAGGAGGGAAATGGACGCCCCTCTCCACCTGATCATCTGTGTTTGAAGGCCAGAGAGCTGTTGTCCCCAGGTAGAGCTGTGTGCATTAAAATAAGGAGAAGCAATCAGTTAATGAAAGAGAAAGAGAGCTCTTATCAACGTGAAATACTCTCACAATGTTTTAGATGCAGCAAAAGGTTTTCCCCTGCTATTCCTGCTATTCTTGAAATCAGCCCAAAACCTTTTTGCGTAAGCACTAAGAAATGAGTATATTGAGTCATCAGCTAAGAATGCAGGTAAAAATCCTTTCCCATCACGCTGTGTCTGTTGGGGGCTTCTCCAATGATTAAGAAAGTAAAGGCAAAAGGAAATTAATTTTTTCTCTGCTTGACTCTCCAGACAAATATGAAAGCATGCCATGTATCTATGGGAAACAAATTGGGCATCTGTGCCAACATGCACTGTGGACATAGCAATGTTATTTAAGTTTATAGCAGGCTGGAAGTAAATAAATAAATAACTGGCAGCATTGTGGTGTGTGGTTTGGTTTTTTTGTTTGTTTGTTTGTTTTTTAAGGGATTAGAAGAGGTTGAACGTTGTTGGAGGTGATGTTTCAGTGACAATGAAAAATGCAGAAAGAGAAAGTAAATAGCTGCTGCTGACAGGAGAGAAAATTCTACAGGGAGCTGAACCACATGATGAGAATTACATGAACTATAGCAGAATTCAAGGGGCTACTAAGCTGCAGTAAAAAACATAATAAAGTGGGCAAGCAATCAGATGGAGATGAAACAAACTCAGGTAGGCACAGTGGAGGCTAAGTAAAAAGCAAACTTGAATGGAGACTTCAGTGGCAAAGAGGCCTTTAACAAAGAGAACAAGTACACATTTAAGGAAACAAGTAGCAAAGAAACAAGCAAATGCAGTATATGGAGTCACAGCTGCATACTAGTTAGAAATGTAGTAATGTGTTAAGACAATATGTGATTAAATTATAATACAGTTACTTTCTGCATGGGTCTCACCCCTATTGTCTGGTATTCTAAGGAGAATTTAACAGTAAAAGTGAAAATGAGTAACAGATGAATTTTCTCTTGAGGACTTTGTTCATAATGGGCAGTCTTGCCTGATGCAGGAGTCCTCCCCAGAAAAGGTTTCAGTGCACAAATTCCCTTTAAAATAAAGAGGGAAAAAAAAAAAAAAGGAGGAAAAAAAGGGTCTGGATGCCTGAGGACCAGCCCTGTGACACCCTCATTCCTCTGACCCGGGATGAAAAAGCACCTACAAAAAGCAGATTGGCTTGTTCTGGATGGAGCTTACTTGTTATTGCTAAATACCCAGAATTAACAACAAGAGCAAAGACAGGACAGGCTTTCACTTGAAAAAGGAGCTGAAGAGCATGTGAGAGGAGTGAATCATGTGCCCTTTCATGTACTGAGAATTTTGGGATGATACCCCCACCTCTTGTGTTCCTCTATAATCAAAGGAGGAGTCATGCCTTATGCCACTGCTATTTAGAAATAAAGTTTAATTGCTGTGTGCTAAAGAAAAAGAAAAGCTGGTCAGCTTGGATTTAAAGCAGAATCTGTCATATCCAATATGTGTGGCATGTTTAACTGTCATATTTAAGAACACTACTCTGCAAAAGTCTGGAATGTCCCCCAGTAGTTCTTCTGTTCTATTGTGGAACCTTTACCACTATTTTTCAGCTCAAAATCTGAATGAAGTTATGCCTTGCAAGCAGCTCTGTAGTGTATTGCAATAACAAACAGAAAAAATCCATCATAGTGTTTCTTTAATGCCCTTGGTATCCTCCAGAAAATGTGGATGCTGAAATCTGTATGTAGCAAACTCTGTCCCTCCACATAAAAAATAGACAAGAAAGCAGTGAAATCTGTAAATGTACACATCATGCTGTGAATCATATGGTAGGTTTTGTTCACCTTTATAATATGAGCAGTCTAACAAGCCTCTCTGGCCACTGTTTCTCCCGTTAAGTAGCATCATGTGCCATCAACGTGGGACTACAGCAGAAGAAAGGCAAACTTGGTGTGTAGAAGGCCAGTGAAATCACTCAATAGAATAACCACTTGTGCATGCTGGTAATCTTAACTGGAATGTCAGTAGATGGAAGTCTGACTGATATACTTTTTTTTTTTTTTTTTTTAAGGCAAATAAAATAACCTCTGTGTCATGGTGTGTATGTCTGGGTAGTTGAGGTTTGTGGCATTTCCTTACCAGCAACAGATGATGCTGTGCAGGGACCAGACTGTGACATTCTTTCTCAAATGCTTCTTGCTTTACAATACACAAATGTCCCTTGATTTAAATGGGACTGGATGCTCTTTATGAAGAAGAGGAGGTACAGTAGAAAATATTCTGCCTTTTTAACCTTTAACTTCACGTTTTACCAACAGGGGTGCGTGTATAAACCATATAATTAAATAATTAAGTAAAAAAATGTAAATATAAAAATATAATTGTGTAGCTGAAAAACTATGCATATAATGGTAATACTCCATACTTTCTGCAATAATGTACACAGTCTTTTAGCACAGTGGCTTTTGATTAGTACAAAAGGTCAAAAATGGCAGCACTGATATTAAGTGTTGCCAGGGCTTATAAGCTCTGCTTTAGCACTGAGATGTTTTTCTCGAAAAAGAAAAAATCATCTGATTAGGACAAGCATTTGAGTTGTATGCTTGCATCTTTCATGAAGAAGATGGCAGAAAGGAATGTTTGTTATACCCAGAAACAAATATATTCTTTTAGCTTTTCAAAGTAAGCTGTACAGCTAGAGTCTGTATCCGAAGTTTGCCATGCAGAAGTTTTTAATTTAATTTGTGTGTCATGGAAATACAATGGAATCATATTTCCAGCTTGAAGAAAATTTTGGAACACTTTCAAGGAAGCAAAAGTGGCCAAATCTCTGCCAGGGCCATAAAGAGGTTTTAATCAGTAGCAGAGCAGTTCTGGCTCCATGCCTATCTGTATTATCAGGTATAATTGGCTTTGTCATTTGCTCCTTGGGTCAGAGGTTCTGTCTTGCCTGGATCATTCAACGCGGTGAAAACTGAAGTGAATGTGCTTCCATGGATAACAGATGTGGAATTGGCAGCTCTCTGTTCTAACTCAGTGATAATTTCTTCTACCTTGGGGCTTTCCTCCTCTCCATTAAAGCTCCCGTACTGACTCCGTGGTGGCTGGTTATAGATCTGTAGGACCGTGGTTCAGACCTGTTCTCCCGTTCTTGCTGCTGCAGGAGGTGGCACTGGGATAGACCTTGCCTGAACCATGGGAAGCTGTGCTGACCTCCTTGGAAAAAAAAAGGCAAGTTTGCTGCTGACTTCAGTGGTGCTGGGATTTCACTGTGTTTTTGGGAGCTCTGTTCTGTTTCAGTAAGAATACTTAAATGTATGAGGTAAGGTCTAGACCTGGTGGGAAATATTACTGTGTAGGAGCAGTGTAAATTCATACAGCTAGTACTGGCCTGAGCAATCCTAACACCACTCTGCTCTCATCTCTTACTTGACGAGTTTGTTTACTTTTCCTTATACCTTGGATAACAGATATCTCTGCTTGAACCATGTGATCTTGTTCCTCCGAGTTCATTTACAGAATTGGGTAGTTATGGGGAATCCAAAAGATAGCCGATTTCAAGGTCTTTTCTCTTCCTTATACTCTTTAGAGACTGAATAACTGGAATAGAAGAATCTCACCTCTAAAAGACTTATGTTATACCCAAAGAGAGAGTTGTGGGGTCAAATTTTTTTTTAAAAAAAAACTTGGAGTTTTGCTGGTGCTTTCAGAAAGGCCAGGGGTTTATGCTGCATCCAGTACCCAACCCACTATCTGTTTATACTGCTAGCTTCTTAAATGTTTGAAGGGTGATGCACACAACAATAGCAGAGGCTTCACTCTCCCAAAGATGCCACTTCTATTAGTCTGCACATCAGTAACTTGGGCTGTTGGTCATCCAAAGCCAACAGCACCTGGCTTCAGGAAAGAAGGGGAAAGAAACAGCTGTTTGCTTTGGGGATGTCTGCCCTCAGCCTGCTCCACCTGCCTCATGTGGATGCAGAGGCTTTACGAGCACCCATCTTGGTGAAGCACTAAGCACCTTTACCTCCCACTAAGCGTGTGAGTTCAAGCACTTACTGTTGTTTCAGCAGCCGCTCTTTGGGAGTAAAGGAGATACAGCTTCCCCAAATATCCAGCTAATGTTTCTCCCTTGCTAGGGGTTGCTAAGTAGCAGTTTTTTGTCAACCTCCTATCTGGTATCAAAACCTAAGAATATAAATCCTGTGATTTGCTAAGACACCTCTGATGAGGAAATGGCTCTGATTCCTTCCACACACAGAAATCTGAAAAATTGTTATTGCTAGGGGAAAAGTGTTAACATTAGCATTTACAGTCTGGGGGGGAGAGGCTTCTTCCACTTATTTTGAGGAGAATAATTTAAGAATTGCATTAAAACAGTCTAGTCTACATGCAAATTTGATTTTTGACCTTTTGTGCTAATCAAAAGCCACAGTGCTAAAAAACTGTGTACATTATTGCAGAAAGTATGGACTAGAATTAACTAATATACCTTCAATATGGTTGCAACAGATTTGAAGGTTATTTCACATACTTCACCACACAGTGATCAGGATCTAAATCACTAGAAATGCTTCAAAGAGTGATTATTAACTCTTGTTGGAGATCCTGGTGATATGTGTAGTATGCTATGGGTATTAAATATAGTGAGTTGTTTCGGTGGTTATGTGAAGTAGGGTTATAATATAATAGGCAATAAAGATTTGAGAAAATTGCACACAAAGCGATTTTGAATAAACTGGGTACATTGTTAAATAATTAGGGCTACTTTTAAAAAGTATTTAAAAGCTATTAGAACTCTGTGCCTAATGCACTTCACTGAGCACTTCTGGACACAGGAGGAGCATGTGCAGAATGAACTACCCACCAAAAAAGCACACGTCGTTCACACGTGCACAGACTTCTACTGCCATACACCTACACACACCAGAAAGTGCATTTTATACTCACAACTAATTTGGTGCTTCTTATAATATCAATTACTGGCACAATCCTTTTCCCAGTGTTATTCCAATATCTTTCTGCATCTTGCTTTGTGAGAGGACTGAAAGGTGTTTTCCGGTCTAGGAAATGAAATCACACAATCAAAGACTGTGTTTATGAATAAACATTTTCCATAGAGGCTCTAGCAAGATGATTGGTAAACTGGAGGGGGAGAGCAGGATGGGGAGAGCTGCCTGGATAGTCAGGGCTGCCAGTACAGAAAAATGAGTTCTGAGAAACCCCCACCATGGGGGTCACCCCTGAGCTACCCTACCTAATAAGCAAGTCGGCATACCTGGAAAGATTGGCAGTGTTCTCCTTGACCACCTTTCCAAGATTTTTCCAATATGTTTGTTTCTGAAACCCAGAGTCAGTGAGTACTTCTGAGGAGGATGAGATGGCCACTTAGTTGTCTGTGGCAAGATGTGATATCCATGAGGATCTGGAATAGGAAAATGAAAAGAATTTCCACTGTCACACTTCTTTTCAATTGTAAGAGAAGTTACTTTTTTTTTTTTTTTTTTTTTTTTTTTAGGAAAAAAAAAAAGGAAGTCTAAGAAGGAGTGAAATGTAAACCAGTAAACCAGCAAGTTTGCCAAAACAAAGGTGACCAAACCACCCCACCCAGCAGTAACTGGGTTTTGGAATTCCAGACTGTGCTACCTTTTGCATCAAGAGCTTAAATTTTGCTGGTGCATAAGACAAAAAAATGTTCTTTCTATTTATGTACTTTTCAGTGCTGATCATCCAAAGCATTAATAACTCAGCGCTTCAGTAACATCACATCCTGATCTTTCAACTGCAAAAGAAGCTGTTTTGCTGTTCCCTGAATCTGTGTGGTTTGATTTCCTACAGTTTTGTGCTTTTGCCATCACCACCCCCATAACCCCAGGCTTCCAGCATGTCCTTCCTGACCCACCCAGCTGGTGTGTGACAGCCTGTGCTGTGGCTTGTCCAGAGTTTGTGACTGCTGCTGCCAAAAAAACCTGTGTATCAGCTGGGGTGGTTTGCCCTGACCTCGGCAAGGACAGATGCTCAGAGCAATGGTATAAACCACCTTTGCTTAGGGAACCAGACCAGTCCTTTCCTCCCTCCCCTTCCCCTGCAAAAAATAAACCTAGATTGAATGTCAGTGTCACTTTTCACAAAGGAGTGCTCTGTTTTCAGCGAGCTCTGCTTTTAAGGTGCCAGGCTGTGTGATCACAGTGACAAATGGAGAACCCTGCTCAGAGCTCTCCGGACTTACCCCCGTATAAATCAAAGCGAGTGGACCTGATATTTCCCTTGCAGCATATTCTGCTGCTGATGGATTCTCAGTTTCACCACAAACTGCATTGTGCACACGGATTTAAATGTGTATCTACTCCTTTTCCTTGGCAGTAAGGAAAACTTTGAAATCAATTCAGTCCTTATACTCTGGTAGAATTTGGGCCAAATTGGATGGATGATTGTGACAGAAGAGGATGGTTATTTAAAAAAAACATGTTCGTGAGATGTCTGGTATTTCACACCCACTGCTAAAATGGGGATTAGCTCATATTTTTAATTACACCTATGTGAGATACAGACCTGCAGGTTGAATGCTCAGTGGTACCAAACTGATGAAGCTGTTGCTTGTGATGGCTGTGGGTTTTTTTGTTGTTGTGTTGGTCTTTTTAGTGTTGTGTGTGTTTTTTTTTTTTTTTTGGTGGTGGTGGTTTTTTTTTGTGTGTGTGTGTGGGGGGGGGGTTGTTTGTTTGTTTGGTTTGTTGTTGAGGTTTTGTGGGTTTGGGTTTTGGTTTTTTTTTGTGGGCAGTGTGATTTTTAGGTCAGATCTGAACAGATAAGCTAAGAAACCCCTACTGCTTTGGTTGACTTCACCTAACACAACTGTTATCTCAGCATCAAGTCTAGGAAAAGGAGCCACATCTGCTCTGTCTGAGAGGGTTTCCAGGACAGAAAGGAGGGAGGTGTAGATAGGTCCTGCTTGCATGAGACCTCTCACACTGTACTCTCAAACCCCGATACCCATGTTGATTTTTCTTGGCTATGTAGTCCATTTAATTCCTAGGAACTTCTATGATCCCAGAACCTGCATTTGGAGAAACTTGTGTAAACTTCAAACAATAATTTTAACTGATAGATTTTTGTAAACAAACACATTTGAGGGCAGAACTGGCTCTATTCAATCTGTTCTCTAATTGATTAAAGTATGATACGACTGAGATCTTTTACCCCCCTTTATTTCCTTCTTCATTTTCCTTATTGGGAGGCGTAAGAAGATAACTGGTGATACTTTCAGAGTCGTTCAATGATTTATAAATGCAAACTGAGTTTCAGTGCAAAACTTGCACAGTTTTGCTGCTTATGTGATCCTGAAAGTCTCACCTTTGCCTTAAGTTGAGGGGTTTATATAAAGGATGAATTTATCTTTTTAAAAATCAGATTCAGGGAGTTTTATTTTAGCTGCTTTTAATGCCAATGCTTTTCTCCTAGGAAATTCTCCACAAAGTCACATCAGCAAGTAAATTGTAGACAGGGATTTTACAAGCTCCATGACAGGCAAGTCCGCATTTTCCCTTTTTGAATAACTCCAAAGTTACTGCTAGAAACTGTAACCTCAAATCCAATACATGGGTTGTCTGCAACTAGCAAAACATGGCCTAGTTTTATCCTGGTTTCCTAAAGCAAACCAAAAATGAACAAAGCAAGTTTACTTGTGTTAAAAATTTGAAGTTTCGTGGTAAACATTTGGTTTCCTAATTTGTATTTGTGTTGTTAGAATAGATTTTCTTTTTGTCCCCAAGGAGAGAATGTGTATCCTTTTGGAAACCATTTTTATTTGCACAGTGCTGGTGCCCAGCAAAGGTGCAAGGACTAAAGACTAAGCATGAGTTCACTGTCTCTGACCTGGGTGTAACTCCTGCAGGGAGCAGGCAGTACCTCAGCCTTTCCAGCCAACCTGCTGGAAGTGGCAATGAGGGGTGAGCTACACATCTAGTTTACGTGACGAAGACGGACGCTTTCCAGAATTTGACTTGAGAAATGTATTTTTCTCTTTGTTTCTCAATCACCAACTCAAAGCCAAGCATTATCAGAGTCAACTGTGTTCCAGGTCACCAGGTTAACCATAGTAAGAAATGCCTTTTATCCCTCTGCCTCTCTTTTGACAATATGTCATGCTCATTCCTCTTGAAATAAGGCTGTGGTCACTAGAATTTCACCATCTGTTTACTCCAGGAGATGCTATTTGAGTTCACTCTCCCAGAAGATGTCAACAAGCTCTTCAAAGCCCTTGTTCACTCTGGATCATACATGTTTTCAACAGGCTAAAGGAAACCTAGCTGTTAATTCCTGTCCTTGCAGCCGAGATGCTCTCAAAATTGCAGCTGAGATGCTCTCAAAGTTGGTGGTCAATCCATTAGTGCTTGTAGAAGGGCGGATAGTTTTGTAAAGCAAGACCCTGCTGCAGGGATGACCACTGGTGACCGAGGGAAATCCACAGAGATGGGAGTGAACATTGGTCTTGCTGTCACCACAACACAATGTAAATCTTACCTCTGAACAAAAGACTAGTTGCAATAATGAAATTCAATAATGGATATATGGGATTCATGGATAAAAATCATCTTAATGGGGTTTTGCAGTGTAAAGTCTGTACTTCTCCTGAGTACCGTTTCAATTACCTAAATCATGTCTAATTATAAAGCAAATCTCAAAAGTTAATTTTCCTCCTCAGAAGTTTAGAAAAATCTGGAGCTCAAGCTCCACATTCTTTCAAACTCTTTTTAAGTCAGCCACACATACACAAACAGTATACAGTGCTTCAGAGCACGTGAAATCTGCTATTACCTGTATATATGTACTCCACGTAATCAGGGTGGTATTTTGCAAACATGCTCTTTATCTTGTTTATTTTCTCAGCCTTGACTTCTGTCACAAGTGGTGTGTACATAACCGAAAAAGATACCTCTGCAGTGATGGCTTCTTCAATCATAGCCTAAAAAAGGCAATAAAATGATACATTTCATGTCGGTTAATGGCTAGTTAAAAAAAAAAAAATAAAAAAAGAAAAATAATTACTTTCACAGATGATATTTTCCCTTTAATAATTGCACAGTCAGGCAAAGATAACATATTTTGGTCTTGAATATTAATTAGAGGGGAATTTAAATTAGTTCCAGAAAACACTGCCTATCTATACTCAGAAAATCAATTTAATGGAGAAAGAACATTTGTAAACAGTTTTCAATGCAGCAAGCCTAAGTCTTCAATGAGGGGAAAAGTATTAGATAAATTATCTTTGAGATGAAAAGAAAAAGAGATTCCATGCTCGCTGAAGGTCACATCTTTCATCTGCGGGTTTTATTCAGTCCTTGGGAGCTGGTTAAACAATACTAAGCATTCATATTACCCTTTGGGTTGGCATGAATCAGACACTGTGCCTACACGGAATATTAGTCTTAAAATATTGCATTTAAACACCATTTGCATTAAGAGTAAAATTCACTCCTGTGCAGAGGGCAACATGAAGCTTATGGACCTTGCAATCCCTTAAAAATGACTCCAGTGATGCATTGTGCTGGTCTTGGGCAGAGAGGTGGATTTCACACTCAGTGGACCCCAATGAACTGGTGCTGGAACTGCCAGGAAACAGCCTTGCTCGGTCCGGGCAAGGAAGGCTGGGATTCAGCTCCTCCTGGGTTGGGGTTGGGGTAAGACCACGTTCAGCACTGCTTCGACTGCATCTGCTGCTAAACAAGAACTTGTCTTCCTGACATGGGCAGTCCTTTCTGGAAACTGGGGGAACTGCAAAACTTCATTAATGTGTCTTGGCAAAAGTGTAGGAGTGTTTAATAGTGACAATACTAACACAAAGCTAATAGAGGTGGTCAGAAGAGCATGAGAAGAAAGGACATATATATTTTTTTAACAAGGTGTATGAACCTCCCAGATGCACTGAAGAGACTCACAGAAGGTATCATTATGGGACTAGCTTGGTGTTTTATTGACAAGTCCATACTTTTGTTCTCCAGTCTATCCTCCACCTATGTAAAATTATCCGAGACACAGTGTGCCTCTGTGAGGCATTTGTTTAGCTGACAACTATTCCCACCAACCCTGAATGGAAGGCTGAGAGTGCCAATTATTTAAGTATCTATGTCCTTCTCTTTAATGGCTTTAGACAATGGGTCCTCTGATATGGTCTTAGGCCAGTTTATTTCCATACACTTTATTGGTATGGGCTTTGCAGAAATATTATAGAAATGCTTTAATTGTTTTGAGCAGATATTGTGATAGGTTCCCGTATGTGCACCCTGAGTGCTCTTACAATGAATACTCTGCCTAGATGTTGAGGGCATCACTGGGGATTTATTTACGTTTTAGATTATCCAGCCCATTATCCTGTGTTACTGGAATGGGAGCAGTCTGGAGTGGGCAGTATTTAACCCTGGAAAATTAACAAGCTTCAAATGTATGTAATAGTACCACGACCACGTGGGGCAGTAATAAATTTTCTCCCTGGTGAAGAGGAGTTCCAGCTTTCCACGGGCACAGCCATGTAATCCATGGTTCATGACACAAATTGGGAGGTATCAGACCAGAAAATAGCAAGTGTGTCCTCCTGCCAAGAGCTTGAGGGCCCATGAATGGATCTGCGCCTGCTCCTCCCTGAGGGAACACTTACCAGCCTACACTGATTTATAGGCAAGTGATTTTAGGTTTTCCCATTTCTATGGACTTTAATTATTTTGTTGTTCAGGGCCCCTAGAGGATCAGTAGCAAAACCATGGTACCAACCTAGCTTTCCAAGGAACATTTTAAAAAAGCAGAGCCCTGTTTGTTCAAGTTTTACTGAATTTCATGTGTAAATACAGGCACAGAATTAGGTCAGCATTTTGTGTGAGATGTTGGGTATTTTGCTTATTTTTTATGGTTTGGCAGCCATTTCCTAATCTGGATTAATGTGAGCATGTGAATGTGCTTTTGTGTGCACTGATACACTTCAGATTTAACACACAGAATGAGGCAGTGAGATGAAAATGTGAGTGGCTGGACTAGACAAGCTCTGTGCTCTGCCTGCAAAGTTCACTTTTGGCTTTATCAGCCTCAAGAACAGCTCAAAGTCACCCCTATAATATCTCTGCATTGCCATGTACCCATGGCTACTCTGCACAGCATGCAAATAGTGACTAGCTCAGAGGGCAATAATGGCAAAATGTCAGCCAACGGGGAAAATAATAGATCTGTCGGTTCTGGTCAATACTGTTACTGAAGGTATTATTATTACCCAAGAGCATTTTTTTTTCCCCCAAGCTACTGACCGTGGACATAGATGCTGTTTGTTTTATTATCCTCTTGGATTTTTATGGGGTAAAGTCCTTAAGGATATAAAGCCTCAGCCCATAAAAACTTTCGAGGAGAAAACTTTATACGATGAAATCCCCAAGGATTTCTCTGCTTAAACCTTTATGCACTGAAGTCCATACCCATGGATGAGTATCTGGCAACACGTCCAGGAAGCAAACGTGCCTACAGAACATCATCTTTTGTGCTGAACACCGTGCAGATACCCAAGATATAGTCACACTATGGGGAGGATTGCAAGGGCTCCAATGGTCTTTCAAGAGAGTTCTAGAAAGGACAGGACTATAGGTTTGGTTTGGTCTGGTTTGGTTTTCTTTTGTTTTCCCCCCATTTGCAGGTTTTTTGGTGTCTTTGCTTCTGAAAGGCCCTTTCTGCAATGTCCTCTCATACGTATCAGGGAGGATGTTGCTGAGTACATTGCTATTCTGACCTTAAAAGTGGAAGAAATGTCAGGCTCTTTCAGGAGTATGGAGGTAGCTGCTAAACTGATACAGACAATAAAGAAACATTATTTTAAAAAAATTTTTTTTGCATATCTTGCAAGTGAGCTCAGCAATGTTCTCTCTTCACATGGTGCTACACTCCAGCCTTCAATTCCAGCAGAGCTAGATAAAGTGAAATCATTGAGATGACCTTAAACTGTATGAAAGTGCTCCTGTAGCAATGTACAATAATGCAAGGGCTGTGACTGACATGAGTCCACTCAATTTGGTGGTTTACCTCAGCAGTGGACAAAATCTATTGCTTTAGCGAAGGTGAAAAAACTTACTCAAGAGGCTGCAGAGTAATCTGATGAAAGGGAAGATTTCTTTCTGTAGTTACAGGACTGACTCATGCCCTGCTATGTCAGGTGGTTTATTTCTCTGTT
The DNA here is from genome assembly GCF_000691845.1 of Merops nubicus. NCBI lineage: Eukaryota > Metazoa > Chordata > Aves > Coraciiformes > Meropidae > Merops > Merops nubicus. Next base: position 41,760 of record NW_008598023.1, read on the forward strand.
TTGGAAGTGTGGGGAACTAGAGAAAGTCTGCAGAGAAACCATCTGGAGACAAAGCATCTCAAGGAGTATTTATATTGTCAGCACTTCTATTAAAATACCATTTAATTCCTTCATGAAACACAAGCCTTCACAAGGTCTGAGGGATGTACACCACCATCGTGATAATTTAAATACCAAAAGACATTCCTAAACAACAAACTTTGTTTTGACCAAGGGTTTAAACCTATATTTGATCCAACACCACATACCTCTCTCTTCTGAGACTTTGGCTCTGCAATATCCTTACATTCTACCGTATCCAGTAACGTTACATTTCACAGACCTTTTAATGAAACTTAAACCTTAGCCTAAACAATCTTATACTGTCCCTTCAACACCCACTAAAATTCTGTTAAGAGTTCATAAAATGACTAGGTAGAAGCACAAGAAACAAAGCCTTCCCATGCCAACTTTTAATGGCAGATGATATAACTACTTCAATATTTTTATGAAGCTCTTGCCATTTTGCCTGCTTAGAGCAGACACAGAAGAAAAATGGCACTGTAGCAAAAAATTCTTCATAACAGTGACAGTCACTTTTCCTGCTACCATCCCTAACCTTAATCCTCTTTACAGAAAGGTTTAATTTGGAAAATCCAATTATCTTGACATCTAGAATTAGCCAAAAATTTAGATATCTTTCTAGTGCCTTATCTTGCAGCTGCAGTGCACGCTCAGCCACTGTCTCATTTACAGTACAGCAGGAATTGATGCTTTTATTGATGATTTTTATTAATGCAATGATATCAGTCAGGGTAAAGCCATTAGCCTCTTCTGTGAACTGCTTCCACTCTTAGGCTGGTAGTTAGAATTATGGGTGCACCACAGTGCAATCTATGTGCTTTTTTCTATATCTTTTCAACCATAAAGAAGGATCTGGCAGTCCAAGTCTGTTGCTGTTGTGATATGAATATCTTCTCACCAGCATGATCCTCTTACATGATTTTTTTCTTTTCTTCTGTGGGGAAAAATAAGTAGAAAGAATGCCAGAGCATATCCTTTTCTCAATATGTTTATGGCATGAATAAATCATGTTTTATACAATAGAAGAGAACTTTCTGCTTATCTGCCGTGTAATGCCTCCCCATTAATGTAGGTCACATCAAATAGCAGCTTATTTAGGTTCTTAAGTTATTAACGTATATAAGTTTCTGCTTATTTTGTTATTTTGTATGCAGTATATTTTGAAAGAGGATTTGCAGAGCACCACAGCGACAGATCCGTGTCTTGTGCTGACTTCTGAAAGGCACAGGCAGAAGTACTGCAGCTGGGTTACCTTAGGCATCAAGATGTGTTTGATGCTCTAATAAGTATCTCTTTCTGTTTTAAGAGAAGGGAAATCCATGCTTTATATCCTTCCAAAGAGATCATTACTCATTAAAGAAAAACCTTGGAACATGTAAAGTATGGAAAAGACCAACCAAGGGTCTTACCCTTTCATCTCAGCACAGGGGTAAATGTGAAGGATTTCAGTGTTTCCTTGCTGTGGTGGAGCAAATCCATGAATGGGTCACAGTTTAAATAGTGGTGGTGTGTGAGTTGTTTGTGTTGTGGTTGGTTGGTTTGTTTGTTTGTTTGTGAAAGGGGATAAATTGTGCTCATCTGAACAGCTTTGGCAGCCTGGGCTCAGAGAGACATCTTAACTCAGATCGGCAGAGTTAAAGGTTGAGCATCGCTGAGTGCTTTACGTGAATGTAGTCAGAACCCACTGGCTGACACCTGGATGCTGCATCCATCCAGTGATTCAGGCAAGTGCTTGAGAGCCAGGGAGTGAACCTGGCAGGGAAATACTCCTGGGATAAAGGTGAAATATTTGCTGTAGGGGATTTTCAGGGCTTTTAGCCCAAAAAGAGAGGAAAAAAAGAACAAGAAAAGGAAACAAAAGTCCAGAAACTAACTGAAGGAGATGGCAGTCCTTCCTAGTACTGAGCTCAACATCTTTGGGGAACTTGACTTAAATGTGAAGAGATAAATCAGACAGCCAGAGGTGGTGACTGATGTGGTTAGCCTGCAAAATGGACAGCACTGTTCAAAGGGGCAAAGAAAAATCATGCCTGAGTCATTGCAATAGCAAACTACTTTATGCGGCTGTATGGCTGCTAATTTAGTAGTAGACAAGTTGACTGTATATAGAGATGTGTCTGAAAAGTGACTTTATCTCTTTTTGTGTGGTGTCCTCTGTAGTTCATAAAGAGCAGATGTGCAGATGGAAAGCCACATAATCAGTAATGATCCTGGGAACAGCACAAACTCCTGTCTGTAGTTTCAGCTCCCTGAAGAGGGGAGATAGTATACAAAGAAAGGGAAGACGATAATGAACCTGTAGCTTCTTAAGGACCTTTGCAACTCCAGGGAACAATAAGGGCCTGAGAACAGCACAAAATGGCCGTTTTTCTACGTTGATTTCTCAGTTTTCTTTTGTAAATCTTAAAGCTCTGCTTTGCAACCCAGTAAAAGTCAGAATGAATTGAAAATTCTACTTCTGAAATAGGCACATTACTTTTGAGCTACCCTGTCGGGTTTTTAAATGGTCTGGAGCTTTGATGGCCAGGCTGTTCCTGTTGAACATCTTTGAGACATGATTTATGGGCCTCTCTTAACAGTTAAAACCCTAATTGGCTTGGTATTTTGCTTCATCCTGGGATTTCAACAACTACAGCAAGGTATGCGTTGCCTATTCATTCAGCTGGTATTAAATCCATCTTCCCTGAAATTAGACACAATTAATCCATCTGTTTTAATAATTGTGACATTTAAACTAATAACTTCTCTTAACATGTAAATATGATTCAAGCAACAATTATTCTACCATGAATGATGTGGTACCAGGAAAAAATAGAAGTAGGTAGAAAATATGTGCTGCTAGATAGTATTAAAGAAGAAAGAACACAAGAAAAATGTTAAATTCCTTGGTTTTGTACATGTAGAATTGCTCCTGGAATGGAAATATCAGCAATAACAACAGCAATAAAAAGCTCCCAAATCAGTATCAACATGATAGAAGCTCTCTGCTATGTTATATTATTTGCCTTCTCAATCCCCTTTTCAATTACTCCATATTTTTACTAGTGTACCTGAGAACAGAATGAAGCTGTTTTTTTTGTAGCTGAGAGTTATGTCTTACAAATAGTGTACTCCAAAGTCAGACTGGTCTGATTCCTAAAGTGGCATAGACAGGAAGAAGCCAAATCTGCCTTGAAAAAAATGTTCATAGTTTCAGTTTAAACACACTGCATTAGCCATGATGCAATGAGAACACAGGAAACCCATGGACTGGTCAGAAACTGTATGGAGATCATCAGGATACCAGTGCAGTGTCTTAAGAATGAAGGAATCTTCCTGCTTATGGGCCAAAATACTTTTGTTTTTCTAATGTGCAGGTGGAGGAAAACCATTACAATCCAATTTTCCACCAGAAAATGAAAAGCTCAGTGCTTCAAGGCAAGTGTTGTCCTTTGAAATGTCCATAGATACAGAAGAGGGAGTAATTATGAAAAATTTATGAAGAAGGGTAAGAGAAATGTTACCTCCTTTCTGACATGAGAAAATTCAAAATTAATTCTTAAAACAGCAAGACGCTCCACAGAACCCTGAGACAATATAGGCTCACACATATTAAACACAACAGTCATTGACTTCAATGGGATTTTCCCCCAGATTTGGTTAAAGAAGGGACTTTCCTGTAGTGAAGTGCGGCACAGCATGATCTGCTACAATAGCCTCCAGAATTAATGAGAAACACATTTTCTCTGCGATATGATGGCCAGGCTGCCCAGAGAGGCTGCCTGTCAGCTCCTATCAGTCATTCTGTTAGGAGGATTCCAAAACATCCCTGCTGTTGCCAGCTTGGAAACCTCACGCTCTGTAGCAGGACACGGGTCAAGTGTGAGCACGAAGGACTGCTGACAGGCCTCGTCACTGGCTGAGACTGCAGAAGAGGTTTTGGCTACCAAGAGCTTTTTCTTTTTAACTTTCTTGCCTTGGATCGTCACCCCGCAAGGTGTGAGATAAAGCTGAGCTCTAAAGGAGCTGACAGTGTTCATGGCTGCACAGTGGGTGTTCAGCCACCTTGCAGGGCTGGGTTATCGTTTGCTTTATTGTGCGATGTGTGTATTGCTCTGTGCTTGCAACAGCCCAGATTTCTGAAATGGAAGCACCTGATGTTCATAATAGCAATGGAAGAGCAAAGCAAATGTCTGAATACCCAAACCCCCACGTCAGCCAACGCGTGTGCTACTAGAGGCTTTCTCTTTGATGTTGAGTTTAGCTGAGAGAAATATCCTCCGAAACACAAGTTCGCGAGCTCTGTGTGCAGCAGTCACAGAGCCAGCATTTTCCATGGGCTAAGAGCAGCTCTGTGATGGCTGCAGTCTTGGCCAAAACACTGGAGTTGAACTGATACTAAAGCTCAAAACCCAGTCTACTCCAGAACAAATTAAAGGTCTCCATTTGAGCTGTAGAAAATACACATTGGCTACGTTATGGAACTAAGGCTTTTAGTACAGATGGTTATGGAAACATAGAGATATGAACCTACAAGCTTTGAAAGACTTCCTGGGGTTCTGTTAGTTCCTGCAGCATATGTGCTGCTGGTGCAATGGCACTAGGTGTAAGACTTTGCCCAGATGGGACTGACGCAGGATATAGGTGTGTTATGGATGCTAGAGCTGAACCTTTAGTCTAAAATAGGTCACGCGCTTTTCACAATGGAATAATAAATCAAATAAAATTTGTAGTGGGATGAATCAAGCCTGAGATGTTTGTAAATTAGGTAATAAAGACACTTTATACTAAGATGCCTGTGCCAGCGTTTGGTGAATCAGGCTGCGACTTCCAAGGTATTTGCAAAGTTTGCATTTGACAGTGTTGAGCATTTTTGACATTGTAGTATTGGTGTGATATATTTTTACTCATGGAATGGAACATCTAGCTTATGTTGCGTAGTTTTTAGCCAGTGGAAATAGTTTACAGAGATGCAAGTAAAAAAAAAGGACAGTTTGGAGAGGGATTCTTTCTATGGGATGAAAGACCTTGTCTATTGTTTGTTTTGCTATTACCATCTGAGAAATTGCATTGCTGACAATAAATATTAGGGACCTTACTTGACTTTAGTAATAAGTAAGTTTAAACTTCATTTTGCTGTTACTACTCTGAGGATATCTACTGTAATACATTTAATAACTTTCATATTATTGTTTATTGTGATGAACTCTAGTTTACTTGCCTATTTTTAACCTAACAGCCAATACACAAATCATCCAGTTCATATTCTGTAGTGGGTTATGAAAAAAAGCACATCCATTTGATTATATGTTAACTTGGAATGTATATCTTTCAATCCATGGGATAATATATCTGAACAGAGAAAGAGGCCAAAATGTACTGAATAATATTATCCTTTGTAAATTATTTTTTCACCTCTCATCAACATTATATCTATATCTCAGAGTGGAATGGAAGGTGGATATTAATATTCAAAACCAACACCAGGGCATTAGATATTACATATGACTGTACAGAAGATCCAGAAATAGATGATTTACTTTAAAGGGGATAATCAAAGAAAGCTAATCAAAAAGCTAATCAAAAAGCTAATCAAAAAGAATATTTAAAGTTGCCTTGATCATGATCCATAGGTACATATACAGGGAGAAGATAACAAGTACTAAAGGATCTTTAAGCTTTCAGAGATGTATGCTGGAACTTTGGACTGGACAAGTAAAATCCCAGTTTGTAAACTGGGAGAGAAACAAGGGACAGACATGCAACAAAACATCTATTAGATGAGTTATGGTAAATACTCTATTATTAAACTGTTTAATTGTGGATTGAATAAATTCCTCAAAATCAGTTTCTGCTTTCATTTTTTGGCATCAATGCAGGGAGCTCAGGTTGTAATTCTGTGCTGGTTTTATGCAGAAAGTCAGATAATTCATCAATAGGAGCCCACCTGACCTTAAAAAATCTGAGAGTACAAACCCTGCCCTGTGCCTGAAGAGGAGGTACGCAGTGACATGGGACAGATAACTGCTGAAGAAGAAGAAGAAATATGCAAAAGTGAATAACGAGAAGGGGAGTGATTTGAGGAGGTTTTAGGAAGAGTTTTGAAGAAAGATGACTTCCGGCAGTTGATGCCAGGGATAGAAAAAGTTCAAAGGAAAATATAAAACCATAATCAGGAGGAAAAAAAAGAAAAGAGATGCAAGATAAAGACTGCTCGGAGCATGAGGAGTAGATCAGGAGAGAGAAAACAGTGATTTAGAAGTAGGATAAATAATAAAGAGCTTTGCAGATGTGAATTAAGAGCCTGAATTTTTTTGCAGTGAAGACGTCAGCTGAAGGATTCGAGCAGTCTGTACAACGTTTTGAAGCCATGAAAGAGGTAGAAGACAGGCTGTGAAGAGGAAAAGCCTTTTCCAGCACTTAAAAGAATCATGAAAAGAAGAAACAAAAGTTGTCAATGACACACTAGAAGATTATATACATGACCCACTGAACAAAGCAAAGAGTGACATATTTAATGTAAAAGTCTTTCTTCACAGAAGTTAAAAACCAAACTGTCCTGTTCACCACCTATTCTCTTCCTCCTCAGAAAATTTGGCTCACAGTTGTGAGCCAGCACTAGCGAGTTCTGAGGCAGAGGAGTAGTTAGCAAGAAAAGCGTGCATCAATAGCTGTTGCTTTGGTTACAAAGGCACGTGAGCATGTAGTCGTGACAAGTTATTTTCAGCTTTACGCCGTGAAATAGAGAGAATATTAAAAAAAAGATTGTTACGTCTCCTTGGTGTCTCTGCAGGGAAAGCCCCAGTGCAGTGTCACATGCTACATCATCCCGCCTAACTGTGGCTGTGTGCTCTAACGACACTGAAGTCACCCCTGATGGTGAGTGCACAGAACTCAGCCGCTTGGGAAGGAAAAGGTTGTTGCTGGTGCTGGGGATATATCTTCCTGAGCAGTATTTCTTAAGTGCTAGCTATTAACTTGAGTGGGGGTGGTACTGGGCACCCAGCTGCCTCTACAGCGTGTGTGTCAGCAACTAGATACCACTGAAGCCTCTGCCTAGCCCACGCCAAGGCCTATGCACAAAAGGCACAAAACTGCAGAGCGATCGCTGTCTCCCAGTGAAAATGAAGCACGGTGGGGGATCGAACAAATGGTTAGATCTCTACTGGCATTTTAAAGCTTCTGCAGACAAAGATGACAGCAACTCAAGTTCAGGAGGAAGGCAGAGGAGAAGTGGGAATGGGGTGCAAACAGTGTGGTGGTGCCTCTTGGTACTGGGGAGGTCTGGGGAGCTCTATGCATGAAGTCTCCATCAGGAAGAGAAATGAGCTGTGAGTTCTGGAGTGTAGCAGAGATGAACCAGTGTCCTACTGCTACCAAAATCCTCTGGCTCTTGTTATCTAGAAGATGGTGGTAATGGCTGGGAGCGATTCAGTAGCCCTACTCTGCTCTGTTTCATTCCCACCTTAGCCCAACCACAGCTTCTGGTTTAGAATCTACGAGGAGGCACCATGATGAATCTTGTCCTTCATGTCACTTTTTTGGCCCTGTTACATAGGAGGACAGTCTGAACCCCTGGGAGAGAGAACAGCTATGACAGCTCCTCCTTTAAAGGTTTATTCTTTGAAGCTTCGTGTCCATGACATCAAGAAGAGGAGTCGATGGATATCAGTGTTAAGAGAGAAAAAGAAAAGACATTCCATTTGAAGAAATGACCCCTTCACAAAACGTGTTTGTGAACTCAAGATTTTAAACGAGTCTGACCCAGTGGGGAAAAAAATCAAACTGTTCTGTACGGAAGAAATTCTCTGCTGGAAAGCATATAAGAAAGTTCACAGACACTGCAAACACTAGCCCAGTGGGTAATTCTCTGAATGAGATGCACTTTGCACTCACAGCAGTACTGAAATTCAGCAGCTCCCAGGACTGAGATTTATTCCATTTTATCAACAAGAATGCAACAAATAATAGTTATTAAAAGGAAGAATTTACCATGTGAGTGAAGATAAAAGACCAAATTCTGATCTTTAGTGCTCTGGCCTAGGTCAGACATATTTTGTATCACTTCACATAAACTACAGATGTTACAGATGTTCTCACAGAATAACTCTTCCCTCCCCCCCCCCCAAAATGGGATCAGAATTGGATTCTGAAGTTTTATCTCAGGGAACATATACTGTTCCTAGTGTCATTAAATTCCTTGTATGGACAAGGAGGACCTGAGAGCCAGGTCCACTCTGGGACACCGCTGGCAGTGATAAGCTCCTGCAGCAATAAACCTCTCCTTGCAAAGGCTCTAGCATCCATTCACCTCCAAATTTGTGTGAGCTCTCCTCAGAGCAGAGAGGGGTACCCTTAAACTTAAATTCATGCTGATGTGGCTGAACAGCCATCTCAGATGATCACTCAAGAGATGAGTCCCATTGAAGTCAATGGTCTAGTCCCCACATAAGTAATCTTTGCAGACTGGGGTCTTACCTAGCCATCCTTCACAGAGTACTTTAGGTTCCTCTGAGACCATTCGTTACAGTAATTTTTTTCCTTCCCTTCCGGTTGAAGAGTTTGGAAAGGTGTCAGAGCATTAGTATCATGCAAATTGCAAAAGGGAAGTGTCACGAAGGTAGGAAGACTTCACAAAAAAGTAGCTTAGGGGACTATCGGGTATCGAGAATTAAATTTTATAGCAGTCCATAAAATTGAAGTATGAGCCAAGGGTTAACAACCTTGAATTTTGCCCTTAAAATTAGTCCAAGAAAATCCACTTCATTATAAATACAGTAGTACTGTACAGAGTCCTGTTGATTGATATGCCCAAGAGCTACCTTTGTCGGCAGTCTTTTAAGCAGTAATCCTTCATTTTGGTCTTAACAGTGAGATAGGCACCTCCTTCCTCGTTGGGCTATCAATTTTTACCTGCCAATACAGTTTGATGAGGTTGCTTGTATGCTGCTCAGTGCCTCCTGTCAGCCAGTACATATAGTCAGCAATCATGGCACTCCTGATGACAAAAGCAGAATAAATGAGTGTACAGGGAGAGAAGGATGTACATAGCAATATTTAAAGCAGGTAATATTAAAAGAGTGCAACATGAGCTTTGTAGCAAAAGATTACCCATAACTCTCAGTCTTTGTCCAACTTAAAGACAAGCATTAGTAAACATTTTTTAGCTATCTAAACTACCTGCAACCAAATGACCCTACATAGTCTTTTTATAGCTTTTCCATATTTTACTCCAAGCAAATATTTAATGACTGCTACACAATATTTTAGTCTGGCTTTATTTTTTTTTTTCTTTGAAGTATTTCTGGGTGAAATTTCTAATATATAAGTACCTGAAGCTTGGCAGTCTGAGAATATAATTTGTCTGTGGCAAACTCAGACATAGTTCACCTTTGATTACACTATACATTAAAAAAAAATCTCCAAACTAAAAGTAATCAGCTACCTTGCTACATGATTGAGTATGCTTTAGTACTCCCACTGTCTGTGACAATCATTGCACTACTCTTTCTAGACTGAGAGATATTAAAAAAAACTATTGTGCAATGGATATTAATGCAGTCTTAACAGACTTTAGAAAATCAGTTTGGTTTTATGGCTGCCTCTCCACACTGCTCTCTGTTTCCTTTCCTCTAGAGATTCCAAATCCAATTAAATGTGACTAGATGTAATTCCAAATTGTCACTTCAGTCAATTAAACATATAATAATCTTGTGTACCTAATTACTAGCACCAAAAGTTTATTTGTTGATGTAGTGCTATCAATGTGTACTTCTCCATGTTCCCCTTATCATTGCCTATATATTAATTGTGCTTTGACATTACTGTAAATTGAATTTGAAATTTCCCCCTAGTTAAAAGTGTCTCACAAACAGTAATCCCAATCCTGTTGTAATACCCTTTCAGAATGTACTTTCCAAGACTGCATTATGTTCTTAATGAGATATAACAAAAAAATACAGGGATTTAACAATAAACATTTCAAACCAGGCCCAGTATCAGGGGGTAACATATTGTTACAAACAGGAACTAAATCTTCCCTTAGTTGTTCTCATATTGCTCCCACTAATTTCACTGGGAGAAAAGCAATTGAGTAGGATCCATGGATTTCTGCATAAAGACTGGATTTAGCCATAAGCTTTATCCAATGCTCATCCAAATCACCACAAAAATCCTCTTGACTGCACTAGAACAAAGAATGGTTTCTAATTGAATATTGTTAGCCCAGCCGGCACAGGGTGAACAAAGGATGAAATCTCTCATTGCTCTGAAAATCATTGGCAAAACTCTCACTGACTCCAAATGGTGCCAGGGTTTAATCCCAGGAATGACATATGGATCCTGTGGATGAAGCGCAGAAGGTGAACAAAGAATCCAGCTTTGCCTTCTTGACCTGGTGATGGATTTGAGGAAAGACTTTCACTGTGTCTTGAGGTGCAAAAGGGAAATAACCACGGGGCACAAAACTGAGGGGAGATATCTGATGAATCTGTCACATTATTCTGTACCTTTAGTCTATTAGAGGTGGTCTACAAAGCTTCCAGCTCCTATGGCAATGGCAATAGCTAGTCCCTAGCAGTGTACGTAAGCAGTTGGTGGCCTCATCAGAAAGAAGGGACTTCCAATAAACATTTAAAGCAATTATCAGGTGCTAAAGCCTCATCTTCTTTGGAGTCAAAGCACATTTGCAAGTGGTCATTTACAACTTGGCGTCTTATAAATATGTTGACCCCAACTTCTGTCATTTCAAAGATTAAAACTGGTGCACCCTTAACCTTGAGCATCACCCCATCACTGCCTGCTGCTGCGGGAGTGCTGCCATGGGTCCATTACAACCAGTCAGTACAGAGGCACCCACAGAGTGATTCACCATCCCTACTGCAGCCCGTGGGCTGGTGAAGTGAGGATCCATCCCACCGGCAGCACAACGTGACATCCAGTCTGTGACCTCCCACTCCTGGGTGGCAGCCAACGCTCTCTTGTCCCAGCGTGGCACTGCTTTCAGAGGTGGAGATGTGCACAGAGCCCCAGACAGGTCTGGAATCAATTCTCAGACAAGGTGCTTCATCTTTCTCTGTTTCTCAGCATCAGCTGGAAAATGCAGACGATCATATTTGACTGATTTACTCATTTGGTGTGCGAGTCCTCCTGATGCAATCTTTTGTTAATTCTCCACAGCGTGCTCAGCACAATGTCACTTTTCTCATGGCAGAGGTCTCCAAGCATTGCTGCACTCCAGACAAATGCCTCTCTTTATTCTTCCTCCTTAATTTGTTCTTATTTAAATAATCATAAGCACTCTTACATTTTCAGCATTCATGTTTCGTTTTTCAAGCTCTGCTTTTATTCCTGCTAGATTTCTCCCATACTGCTGTGCATTACATCAGGAGTGGTGAGGCACATACATAAACCCCCTCCAAGCCTTTCGAGTGCCTCCATCCTAGTTCTACTTCTCAGTTCCTTGGCCATCAGGGAACACGCACAGGTCAGGACCACCGCTTGCTACTGTGACCTCGGTGCTTACGAGGGACTTAAAAAATTCCATTTTCAAAAGAAACACAAGCATTAGGGCTCTATGTGTGTGGCCTGCATCCAACCCTAAATATGCCGAAGTCAGAGAGTTTTGTTTGAAGGTCTCCAAGGCTCAATTCACAGAACCAAAGCAACACATGCAATAGAGGACTATGAATTTCCAGACACATGGACACCAGTGAAATTGTGCTGTCTGAATACGGTTATCAGGCAGGGCACTGGAAAATACTTAGGGACCTAAACATTCAGAAACTAAAGGACTGACTGAGATTTTTAGGCAGGTTAAAAGCCTGGCTCCCACTGAAATACATGAGGGCATAAAACAATGAGCTGAGTTCCTAACTCCCATGGAGTCCCTACCCATGATGCCCATAGAAATCCAAGTAACAAAGACTTTGAGCAAGAGACTGATGAGCCTGTGAGACACTCTGAAATGAGATTTAGGTAAAATATTATTTAAGATTTTCAGCCAATGGCCCAACTCATTAACTTCTTTTTCTCTCTCCTTCACTAGATTAAAAGCCTATTGCATGCATATATCTCAAGACACCATACTTGCTTTTATTTCTTTTTTGATGGCTTCATATTCTAACAGCAGTTCAGCAACGCTGACCAGCCTTCCTTAATGATAGAGCTATATGGAGGTTTTCTTCTTTATTTGCAAGGCCCTTCTTTATTTTAAAATAGAGTTGTGATAATTTTTTACACCGTACAATGCAAAGCTTCCATTTCCTTCAGTGTACTAATGAAGAAGAGAGAAATTTGCTGTCCCCAAACTGAGACAAAAATATAAACAAATGAGGGATGGAATTCAAACTGATATACAACAGGCAATGAAATTTTCCAATTAGCAAATCAGCAAAGTAAAAGAATTACCATGGCCTTGTGAAACATGATCTGGTGGTGAGAAGGAGCTATGAGATGGGAGTGATTCGCTTTGTCAATGAACTGTGAAAAGCTAATAACTAGGCCTTTAAGAAAGAGCTCAGAAAAGACTGATAAGAGGGAAGCTTCCTGCCCAAAAGGCACTGAGAACTGGGGAACTGCCAAAAGAAGCATGAAGTCACAAAAATCTGCAGTAACTGGGGGAAAGGTAAAGGTGGCAGGGGGAGATTGCAACCATCAACTCATACACCACCTCCCCCAGTCATACCACCTCCTCAAAAGCACAAGGGACAGAGGATGTGTGGTGATTTCCAAAGCGCGCGAGGATGTTCGGACCGATCCTACAGGTGAATAACACTGCCTATGTGTTAGAAAGCTGAATAATTAAAAGTTTGGGTATAAATAACTGGTGATACAGGACGTTGGTGTGCTAGCTTTGTGGAAATACCACCTACCACCCATCTTTGTGCAAACGTGAACTGAATAAAATCCCTTTTCTCTGTGTGTGTATTGATGTACAGCACACTGAGTAATGACCATGCTTTTGGGACAAGGAAAATCCCTGACTCTGAAGCTTCCCTTCTTATGTCTGATGAAATTCTTTGGGGAATAGGTAAAGAATTTAGCTAAAATAGACACTCTTACAGGAAACTCTGCAATTCAGATTATTCTCTTTGTATGTATACATTCACCTTTTCTTGTTTGGGTTAGCTCAGTATTACTCAACGCTTCCACACATACTAAATACATGCTGTGTCTATTTAAAAAAAAATTTGAAAATTAGTTTCAGAACCAGCTGTAACCTGCTTTTCTACTTGCACATTGAAAACATTGGTCCAATCTGCAGACTGATAAAATACTCAATACAGATCAACAGGGGAATCTGTAACAGCCAAACTAGTCCTCCATTATGAATTAAAGTCAATTTTATAGGTAAAATTATAGGTGGAATGAAGCATACAAAAGTCTAGAACATACTGTAGGACTAGCATTTTTATTAAAGGTTTATGGGGATAATATATCTCTTGAGAATGAAGCTGAGTTGCTTCACTGTTCACTGAAATTCTATAGATAAAATGAAGTTCTATGGTGAGTACAGTAGGGATGGGAAAGATTAATTCCCCTCCCCAACAGGGGTTTGGGAAATACAGAAAGCAGAAGTCCTTGAAAGAAGATATTTCCTGATACATTAACTGATAGTTCCAGAAACTCCCTGCCCTCTTACAGTATCAATGATGTATATTAAATGTGATATGTAATGTTATTAGTTTGGATCAGCTGTTATGTCATGTGGAGATCTTGGACGAGTAATGTTGGCCAGCAACAGACCTTGCTTTGATTTCTGTCTTTAGAGTGACTACCTAAGAGTTCAACTTTAAACCCTCCTGACCACAAGGAATATAAGGTAAAAAAGAAAAGGAAAATGGCTCATATTTTGACCATGTAATGCATTTTTTCTGGATGAAATATCATGTTTTTTCTTTTTTATATACAGTGGGATTAAAGTCTAATGGTAAAGAACAAACAGACGTGCGTTCTCTTCCTACTTCTGGCATAACTACTTCATTGATATCCAGAGATATCTGCCTCATATTTAAAGAACCATCTGCCAGTTTTGAGTTATTAATTTGGAATACTTAAAACATGCCTGAGTTTTGCATGTGCAACCCATCAAAGAGCTCTGTCTGATAGCAGAAGTGAAGTAGTTCTGATAATGCACCTTCAGCAACACCTTAGGGGATGTTGCAGATAATGTGACATTTCTTTCTTTCAAAACATGAGGTTTAATATTCAAATGTGTGGGCTTTTTTTTTTTTTCTTCCCCCTACTTGCTAGCTGGAGCTGGTATGAACTTCTATAACATAACCAAACCCATCTGGATTAATGTAAACCTGGATCTAAACGTGGCTTGCCATATCTGCTCAATCTGGCCACTTGGTGGTGCAGCATAGTAAGATATTTTTCTATACCTGCAAGCAAGGAGCACACCACAGATCCTAAATTACCTCCCTCAGCCCATCTCCAGATGTGCACAGGACTTGTAATAAAAGAGTCAAAGGTAGCTTTTGCTGCCTGACAGCTGCTGACACTAAGAGCCAACGTGCAGCCAAATATTTCATAGCAGCTATGCAAGTCTGTGACAAGAAAATGGATGCTATGGATATAAGAAATACGCAGAGTTTTCTGGAATGCACCAGAGTGTTAGATTTTCAAAAAAGACTAGAAATTAGCATTGTTGCTAGATACTTGTGTGTTCATTTACCACTGTAAAGATCAGAAAAAATATGAAGGCAAGAGTCAAGGTCAGCTCCTTAACCCTCAACTGCTCCTCTTAAGCTGCACAGAAAGGAAAGAAGCCCTGAAAGGGAGAGGAGGGATTCTCTGCAGGTGGCAGAGCCTCAGGAATAATCACAGCCTATGCACATTAGAGTAACTTTCACTCTATTCAGCCCCAATTGCTGCTAAGATCAGGAAGCTGATAAGTGGCAGAAAATTACCTTTTCTCCTTACTTCAAGTGATCTCACCTGGACCTGCAGTAAGTGGTACTAATAGAAGGCCTCAGCAGCTGCCATGTGATTTTAG
Organism: Merops nubicus; assembly: GCF_000691845.1. Lineage (NCBI taxonomy): Eukaryota > Metazoa > Chordata > Aves > Coraciiformes > Meropidae > Merops > Merops nubicus. The sequence goes on from NW_008598023.1 coordinate 56,803, forward strand.
TCCTGTGCAGACCTGTTTGGAAAGGGTAAGTCTACATCTCTGGGGTTTTTTTTCAGTTTAATAGGAACTTTAATGTTCCTGTTTTGATCAACTTTGATGCAGACACCTGGGTATTTGAGATCTCTAATACAATAGTACTGACTCTGAGATACAAGGTGCAAAATAAGCTACTGCTCTCTTCCTGGTGACCTTTCTTACTTTATTCTGTGATTAGAATAGGAATGAGATGTTTATAAGCGGAGTACATAGGAGGCAGTCATTTTAATGCAATTATCCTTTTTAAAAAGTGAAAATAAAAACAGTTAATTTTTAAACATCTCCTTGTATCCTAAATAAATGTAAACTCATTACTTGGACATTACAGAGCCAGTTGGAAACCATTAGATGATGAGAGAGAAATGGAACTCCAGACTATTGAGCAGGAATGAAGTTACTGTCAGGATTTACCTATGTTGCTAGTCCCCAAATGAGGCAAAAAGTTCTCTTATCTATGCATAGCACCTTGATGTTGCCAATTCCTGCAGAGGACTGGCTAAAACCTCCCTTTAAACATTTCACCAGTGAGGTTTACATGCAGCGGGAAACTCCTATAAAGCTCTTCCATGCTGCCAAACCCTTTCAGGTTGGTGATGGGGTACTCTGCTGCCTTTGCTGAAGTTTCTGGGTCATTAGCCTGCTGCTAGAAAGCAGAAATAAGTTTCCTGCAAGGAAAATGGCACCCGTATTTGGAATACACATATTACATTTATTATTATCCGTCCCATGGTTGCAAGCAGATAACAACTTTCTGCATTGTATTGAGATTGCTCTGCAGAGATAACAAATGTTTCTCATTTAATGGCAATTGCCATGTAAAAACATAAAAATTGCTTTACAAATGTGAGCTGAGCAAGGCGCAGCAAATCTTCTAAAATGACAGGGGATGCTCAAGAAAGCAGGGCGCTGAGCCCAGGAAGATCTTGGGCTCTCTGTGACCTGGTATGGAATGCACTCTGGTCAAAAGGGATGTGCTGTACAAATCCCAGGAAGTGTGGGAGGCTGGGGGAGTTGAGCTGTTTGGAGAGGGGATGAGATGGTGGGATGAACTTTTTGTAACAGAGATGCCATGAAACTTTCAGACATGTGGTCCGTGCTTGTTGTGGACTCCTAACTGGTGCTTCTTGCTCTGCTCTCTTGCAGCCCTTTGTACCTCCGGCTCCCTGGGCCAGGGACATACTTTGTACTGTCAACATTTGGATTTACTTCTGGCAGGGAGTGTGGATAAACTAGTATTGAAGGCTGCCTCTTGTTTCTGATACCTTGACTGAGATGTGGTTTGACACTTGGACAGTCTCCAGTGGCAAACAGTAACACGTGTGGCACAGAAAAAAATGGCCAGTGATCTTAGACAGAGACTAGCATCAGGTGTTGGTGTCAAATAATGGGCTATGTGGACTTCCTCAGCAGTTGGTCGGAGCTGCCTTCCTCGAGCCGCTGTATGAAGCGTTCCTTTCCCAGTGCCCCTCTGGGGAGGACGGGGCTCACAGACCCAGCAGAAGCTCTCGGGTTTCTTCATGTGCGTAGGGGAAAACAGACCTGGTTTCTTTCCTTGACCTGCACAATATGTCCTCTCTGTGCAATGCCCCTGTGTGATGGGGCAGCCTTGGGGGGGTCAGGAGCTACGTGTGGGGTACCGCCTGGAGCTGGGTGCTCTCAACAACCCATTTTATTTCTTCTTTTTTTTAAATGGAATTGGATTTTGTTTTTTTTTAATCTCAGTTTAGAATAACTGAAAATATGAGGATAGGGAAGGAGTATAAACTTCCCTGTTTTTCCAGGAGAAAACTCATGCAAGATGCCAAGGTAGCACTGATGCAGGTGGGTGCAAGAGACAGTCAGCTGGTGGGTCATTGAGCCGACCTCAATTATTTATGTATCTTTATTTATATATCTTTCCTGAGTAAACTGTATGCTCTGTAAAACAAAACTGGATGTACAAGCTAACCCAAATTATTCACCTAGCTTTATTGCACCACATTTTCAAGTCTGACCTGAAGGGGGCACAGACCTGAACTCTTGCATAGGGCTGAGACTTACTTGCAGACCTCATTTGATTTTCAGCAGATGGGATTATTCAGATGATTATGGTTTTTTTTTTAATAGGAATGTGAGAAAGCTGAGTCAGCCCTAGCACATCTATTAAGATCCTAAAACCTTTTTTCTTCTCAAGGATTGCTTACCCCTGCTCTATGCAGTCAGAGGAACATGAGTTGTTTGTTCTGGCAGAGGGACAGACAGTCTGTTTTCCCCTACACGTATACAACTAATTTCAAGTCACTAGTGTTCTAACTGGTGATAAAAGAGCTATCTTAAGCTTTCCACAGAACACGATGACACTGTTAAATCAGCACAGCATTTTGATTAGCAGAAAGATGAAAGCTATACAGCTTATTGGAAAAAAAAAGGGGGGGGGGGGGGAAGCCTTTCTGTACTTAAAACTCCAGTTTCAAAGCAAGTAAGTGGCCTTATTTTTCTGTAAGTCACAAGTTTTCACCTTACTACTGATTCGAGGCTATTCAGTGTCAGCAATAGCCTGCATTATTTGAGCAAAGAAGAAAAATTGCTTTCATGCCTTATTGCTCGTCTGGTTAGACCTTCTTCTGTGGATGCCTAACAGGCAGCTGCAGGGTCACAGACTGTGGGCTTGGTGGCTTCAAGGACGCACAGGCTCTGATAAACTCTTCCTTCAGGAGCTTTGAGGCTCACCCTTGGGTCCATGTTCCCTTTCTAGTACGCTTGTCCTTGAAAGCAGGGGCTGGTGGTTTGTCTGCTCTGTCTGTAGAGACAGCAGAGACCTCTGAGGTTGTTCTGCAGCTTACACATCCCCTTACACTTAGATGTCCCTTATCTCACCCTTCCCTAAGGCAGCAGTGCTTATATTTCCAGGAACGCTGAGTTGTCCTCAACCTTCTCCTAAAGCATTTTCTTGGTTTTGGGATGCAAGTGAGCTCAGGACCCCTTCCTGAACTTTCTATTTTGGTTATGAAGTGATCTTTCAATGAGCTGTGACCACATGTCCTTTGGCATGATACTCCTAGTAGCTGCTATTTGAGTCTGATCCTAAGCCTAACTGCCTTCTAATGCCTAAAACTTCCTGGTACTTCCAGACTAAATTTCTGTATAATGCATTTATGCCTATTGGTTCAGGGGCCAAGGTGGTCTTTCAGCAGAAATAGGTTTTCTCCCTTCTGAGGTTTAAATGTTTACTGTGTTTGTCAAGAGCAGGCTTCTAACATCAGAAATACCAATAGAGGAGAGAAATATTCACTAGCTGACATCTTCGTGCAAGTGGTTACAGCACTTTGGAATTCATCATTTGCAGATGCTACGACCCCACAGTGGTGTTTCTAGGATTACTTCACAATGCCAAATGGCCTTGGGCTGCACTCTACATGGTGGCATCCTATCACAGTGCTATCCCCAAGGAATCACTATGCAGCTGACAAAATTCTGAAGTGATGCAGATATGGGCATATCAGACTCCTTAAATTAATTCAGATGTCCTTGCATTTAGACTGCTTCATATGCTTATTCTCCTGATACTTGGCTGTACTAGTGAAAAAGACACACAGAGGAGCTCGAGAGAAGCTGAAATTACAGCTGACCCCGCTCAAACTTATGACTTTCTCTGAATTTAAGAATTTGGTCTGGCATGTCCTCTGAGACAAAATCTCAGGGGATCTCGGCTTGATAGGTAGGCCAAGTTCAATGTGGTTACCCGTGCTGCTTGTGCCAAGCAGAACTGTTCACAACCAGCCACTCCTGCTCACATACCCGCACAGGGGTCTGGCTGTATATAATGGACTATGCACTAACTTAAAAATAAACGAGAGGGTGGGAAAGCAAGGGATATATAGAAGCAGAAAATGGAATGACCTTGTTATCATGCAAAAAAAACCAAAACAAAACAGAAAAAAACCAGGCACAAATAAATGGCAGCTTATGCTAAGGAAAACCAAGTTTGCGTTTCCAGATACTGCCAGTGAACATATGTATCCCATGAACGTCTGTAATGAGCTAAGTACATTCTGCAACATTAGTGGGGTTCGACCAAGACCATGTGACTCCAGTGAGATGACAGAAGTAGTGCTAAGCTTAGTTGAACACAATCAGCAGAAGCAGCTCTGCACAGTTGCTATAACACTATGTTAAACTAGGCTAAACTCTGAATACTGCTATAGTCACTGCTTTTGGATCTGCTCTGGATTCAGTCTGTCAGAGTGTTCCCCTCCTTTGCAAAACACATAATATCATTTAAAATCATCTAGTTTCCTGAGAGCTAGTCAATGTGGGGAAAAAAGACTGACACAGTTCCCTCTTGCCTGCTGATGTAGTAAACTTACTGATCGCTTATCTGCAGTAACACCAACATTTTATTTTTTTAAATTTATTTTTGGATTCATATTTATGAACACCACCTTGGTTCATACTGTCTTCTCAAATATGGGCATTTATATGTATTGCTTCTCAGGAAAGATCAGTTTCTGAAAGTGTATTTTTAAGACCTTTTGGTATTGTTATTTTTAAGCCTTCAACCTGACTTCAAGAGGAAAGCCTGCCTTCCCCCATCAGCACCCCATAAAAATTCCCCTTGTACCAATTCACCTGTTGGGATACTAGTGAATTTTTGGGCTTTGAAAGTATCCTGGGCAAAATTTTCCACCTATCATAAAGCAACATACTCTCCTAATACAGCTCTAAAATATTTGGCTGATGAGTGGACCTCAACTGTCGATGACTCAGTAGATGACAATTTCTCTCTGAATCAACACTCTACCAAGATTTTAGGCAGAAGATCCTGTTATCAGTGAGATATAAAAGGAGATCTGGAAACTATCACAACATTTCATTGTTTTTTCAACAAAATGTTTCACTTTCTTAGTTTGAAACAGCTTTGTTTGGAAAGTCAGCTGTGTTGAAAAAAAATTGAGTGGGTGGGTTTATGGTCAAGTGAAATATTCCTAGTTTATCTGAAATCATATTTCTAAAGTAATATGGAAAAACAGTTTCCTTGCCTTGCAAAACCTATTTCTTCTCCCTGTGCTGTCATGTGAAAGCTAGTGGGGATTACTTTGACATAATCTCAATGTGTGTCCTGCAGAAAAGTGCTTGTCCTGGAGTTTTTGGCTGCAATCCAGCACAGAAAATTGAAGTTCATATTCCCAGATCCTCTCTGCAACTCTGCTTGGGTAAAGTCTTCTTCCACTCCCAGTACAAACTGTTCTGCTGCTATTTTAATAGCTTCAGAGCTCTATCACTAGCACCCATTTTAAACGATGAGCAAAGTGACCCTATCAGCCTCTTGCCTAATTCACATGGACTGTTGTGCCACTAGTTAGCTAATGACTTGTGAAATATTTTGTGATATACGTTGTGGTCTTCAGCCGAACAGTCCTCTAAGTGTTTAATGTTAGTAGGAATGGTGATACACACCAAGCCACCATTGCATTTCCTCATGCATTTATTTCATTTAAGCATGCTAAGTGGTTAAAAACTTCTGCTGCATGTTGAAACTTAAGTTTTGGCAGCATTAATGCAAGCATGCAAGCAGAGTTTCCTCTTGTAGACTTTCTTATTGCCAGCAGTTTCCATTCACACCAGCAGTCTCATCAGCTGCACACAGGCTAAATTTTGCAGCATACCACAGTATGCCCTGAGATCTTGATTTTTTTTTTTTTTCCCCTTCTTTCTTTCTCTTTCCTTTTTTTTAATTTTTTTTTTTTTTTTTTTTTTTTTTTTTTTTTTT
>NW_008598023.1:62618-65967 GCF_000691845.1 Merops nubicus
TTTTTTTTTCCTTTTTTTTATTTTTTTTTTTTTTTTTTTTTTTTTTAATCTTTCCATTCCATTCCCCCTCCCTCCCTGAGCCTTCCCATTGTAACCCTCTGCAGAAGCTCAAGTGTGCTACAAGGAAACTATTGAGTGGAAGATGCTCCTGTGCATGTAGCTCTTGCCCCAGCACAGCCCTGGGACCTGATCAGGGCTCACCTCCGTGCCCAAGAATGAATAAATGCTCCAATGTGTGTTAGTCTAATTGCAACTAGGGACATAAATGGGATGATTCATGTTACACCAAGTGGGAGGATTGGAGCTCTGCTGCATGTGAGATCGTAGACACAAAGCCAATGCTAAGCTCCCACCCATTTTGGAAAAGCCTTGACATAAGATGATATCCTTACTACCAAAGGGTGGAATGAAAGGGATGTAGAGAAAGCAAGAGAAATCCCTGAGCATGGGAGTACCTTGCAGCTTCAGCGTATCTCTGCAAGCGCCTAAACACAGCAGCTTGGCGCAGGTGATTCCGGAAATAAGCTGGGTTCAGGATAATGCTCCTTCAAAGAAGAAGAGAGATGGACAAGTTTAGATTTCTATTTCTTAAATCATTAAAAGCTGTTAATAATCAAACTGTGACTAAGACACATGGAGTATATGCTTATTCTATACAACTCGATGCTTGATGTCTCAAATACAGTATGAACTATCACTTTCTGTTGACACCTGTGATATATGAACAAGCATTATTAAATTTTCTTTTGAGGTTATATTATAAATGCATTTTCATTGGGGTTTTGTGTATTCTTGTTCTAGAAAAAAAGTTCCTGTGGATACTATATTCTATCTTGCCTTTAGCTTGTAAATAACTTAAGGAAAAATGTTACAGTACAACTTCTTGGTAACCCATCCACGAATATGAGTGACAGGTGCCTGACCTATCTACCTGGAAAAACTGTGCATCTAGAATGTATTTTAATGTGAACGTGGAATATTTTAAAATACTTTCTGTACAAGTGATAGGTTCTACGTGGGTGGACCTTGGCATGTTGCTTAGCCCCGTAACTTGAACAGATGCAATTCCAGGTGTAACAAATTACAGGCTTTAAGTCAATATCAGAAAAAGATGGAAGGATAAAAATAGCATAAGCTACACAGTTAGATTGTCAAGCAGGACAGCCTTCTGATGTGAGTAGGGTGAGGGCATGAGTGACAGCTCCTTCTGCATCTAGTTAGTTCCACTTAGGAGATCTCTAACATGCGACTGGCTTCTCTGGTCAGCACTTCTCCCAGTGTTTGGAGAAAAGTTATATATGGCGTGTTCTAGCATGCAAAGGTTAATATTAGTAATTTTTTGTTATATAAATGTTTATCACTATGTGTTTTATAAAGTATTTAGCGGTAGCTTACAACATTAACAAAGAGATTAACACTACAAAGAGAACTTGCAAACTGGCTTTTGCTTCCTCATTGGAAGTTTTGAATATCATGTTAGCACTGAAAACTACTGCAGTTCAGATTTCAGTCTACTAATAACCACAGAACAAATTCTCTCCATAATTTATTATTGTTTATTCATTGTCTTGAAACTATGATATAAATATATGTGTAAACACCTTCAGTTAAAAATTCACATTTATGGAAACATCTAGTGTGTTTTAGAAGACCAATAACTGTCTTTCCTGTATGTATTCTGCACTTATGGGCTGTATGTCTGTGGCCTTCGGAAGGAGCTTTCAAAATAAGTTAAAAACTAGAAGTATCTCCAGGATGCTGTCAACCTGCGAATCAAATTAACTCTGCAGGCACTTTCTCCCAGGCATTCAGAAAAAAAGCCTGAAGTTCTGAATGGTTACATCTATGCTTGCAGGTATTTAGATGTATAAGGAGTGGTTTGGCAGATCTGAGAGGCTAATGGTGAGGACCCTTCAACTCTATTTTAGACAGCTGGGGCCTTTTTTTTTTTTTTTTTTAGATTAGTCTGCTTCCTTAAAATGTCCCTGTGGAACTTGCTCAAAGCTGTCTCAATGGTCATCTGCTGGTTTGGATTCCTGTGCCTTCATTAGGTGCTACTTGTATTTTTTTCACAGCTCATGCAGAAGGTGCAGGTAGCTTTCGCTGAAATTAATCTAGTTTGTGAGTGCCAAAATTAGCCGGTGAACAATGCAGTGTGCAGAAAATGGAGATAATTGGGTAAAGTGCATCACAATCCTACTACTGCACCAAAGCAAAATGCTAAGGTAGATGTAACCAGTGATGGCTCCATTCTGGCACAGTGAAGTTTTACTCTGTATGAGCAGAGCTGATCTGGAGATGCAGAGCAGCTGAAGACCATCCTAAATTAGTACAGGAATTGGGAACCATCTCAGCATTATGTTTTCCCAGTCCAACATTTGAGAAAATGACCAGGAAACTGTATTGAGAGAAAACATGGCCCTGCAGGAGCCACCTCTCTGGGAAGAAGGTGTGGGGGGAATAACCAGTGACAAATGATATCATGTAAGTTAAGGCATTACTGGAGGAAGTGCAGACCTTAGTGAGTGGGACATGTCTAAATACGGAACTAAAATACAATGTACGAAACAGCATGGGATGCTAAAAATCAGTTGCTTCCAATGAGGGGAATGAATGGCTCTTACTAGTAATGAAAAGATAATGCCAACAGCAAACACTGCAGTTATCGGCCAAACATGGTTCAGATCTGAAGTTTGCACAATACTGATGGTCACCAAAACTTAACCATCAAATACTATCAACGTTCAATGATTTGACCAAAACAGCAATACCTTACATAGATGACAAGCAAGCTATTTTAAAGGAGATTATTGCTGCTGTAAACTGTTGTCAACAGTTGATAATAGTTTATATTGATTTTTTTTTTTCCCCTTTCCCTCCCCTCCAAGTTATCCGTTCTAGCACAGCCAAGCAATAGCACTATGAGGGGGGAAAAATTAAAAAATCAATAATTCCCTAGTAGTTAGCAACACATTTTCTGTAAGTCTTTGAGAAGGATGTGCTGTGATAGGCTTATAATAAATATAGAACTGTAGCAGATTTTCATAGACATAAGCTCTCCATTTTCCATCTTGATTTTTTTTTTTACTAGACTCAAAAAGATCAACTGCTTCTCTTGATCCATAGATTCTATACTGAAAAATATAGCATGCCTTAACAGCTTGAACAAACATTAGAAAGCTACCTTCGACTCTTGGCAGTCTGGTTTGATGTTGCTAGGCTCTCTGTAGCCCATACACTAGAAATAATTTCTGCTGTATTACTACTCTACCCAAAAGTATCCCTTTGCAGTACTGATGCAGCTCTAGTTTAATAGCCTTTGTGCAGAGCAGTGGCAATTTAATGCCAG
>NW_008598023.1:66029-85155 GCF_000691845.1 Merops nubicus
CTCTTTGGCTTTTAAATATGACTTGGATGTGTTTTGGGTGATTTTGGTGAGAGGGTGGAGGAAAAAAAAAAAACAAAAAAAACAAAAACAACAACAAAACCAACCAACCAAAAAAAAAAACCACACAAGAAAACCCCCCAAACAAACAAAAAACCACAAAACAAAAACCAAACAAACAAACAATCCAAACCCTGAATGAAAATAGGAAGTCAAGGAATTATACAAACAAAGGTCAAGAGGAAAACTCTAATTCCAGGAAGTGCTCCTTCAAATAGGAGCAGATGGGGGACCCATCTGGCCAGGAAGAAACGTGCCAGGCTGTGCGTACTGAGGACAAGTCCACGCTCCAAGATCCACCTCCAGCCATGAACAGTCTTCATACTAGGCTGGTTAATTCTGTAATTAATTAGGAGGGATGTGGTTCAAGAGGGAGGCTCGAAAGAAAAATCAGGATGAGATGAAGGTGGTGGACACACCGGCTGCAACACATCTGGGACAACCCATGTAGGTGGTGCTTTGTGCCATGAGCAGAAGCTCTGCCTCTTCAGTCTTTGCAGTCATGTGCATCTCATGGGAGCTTCAGGTAGAAAAAGTAGTTTCAACAGGAAATGTCTGAAAATGGATAGCTTTTACTTTGCACACAGAAAACTTCTAATCCACAAAACTGCAAATAAAGTCACTACATCTAAAGATTAAAACTTGTGTTCTTGCCAGGTTTTGCCCTCATCTGTCAAATGACTAGGCTAAAGTAAACTTGAAATAGATTTTCATTTATTTTTTATCTTCACTGTAATCCAAAGACTGCCCTGTTAAAAGCCTTTCGTAAATCATTTGGTCAGTTTTTCTCAACAAAACAGTCCTTAAGTAATGCTGTATATCAGCCTCCTTTTCGACATTTTCATTTTTTCATCTGACATCTTCTCTTAAAAATAATACAGTGTTTGTCCTATTATCTTTTTTCAAACTGTAAAGAGGGGAGAAGATGGCATCAACTCTCCCCATCACAGCAATTGGAGTATGTGAATCAGTGATGAACATGTTAGCCTGTGGTTTTCTCTACAAGTTTTTCTTTCAATCTTAATGTCTCGTGTTAAAGAAAACAGGTGTGGCAAGAAAATCGGGTTGCTACATCAAAGCTGGCTGCCAGAAGTCACGTTGCCTTTTCTCTGAGGTGCACACTCTTTATGAAATTCCTTCCCAAATGCAATGGGGATTTAACTCTAATCTGACTGACATGAAAAAGTGCCTCTGCTGCTATCCACCACATCATTTGTGTTTGGCCTTTATAGGTCAAGAAAAAGTCAATGAGATGATTCTATAGATGAAACAAGTGAAAAAATACACTTCACCACTAAAGCAGATAAACTCATTTTTCTTGCTAGTCCTGTGAGTAAAAGCTAGCTTGTTTGCAGAGGTCCAGGCAGTTATTTCTTTAGTGAGGGTGGCAGAAGCTTTTTCTTGTTGTTAGTTGTCCGTGCTTTCCTGTTATGCAGTGTGGTCTTCTGTGTAAATGCATTTTAATTTATAATTGACTATTAGAGAGGAATTAAGTGGTTTATCAGAAATAAAAATGCAGTGCTAACACAGTGTGTGCCCCTCTGCAGAGTGATGTGAAGCTGGCATAGGTTGGTGTGGCAGGCTGCTGTGCAGGCACGTCCATGTGGTGCTGAGTGACTGTACAAATGTAGTCACCGAGATGTTCTTCGCCACAACGTTAAACACAATGTCAGCGCAAGTGATCCGTCAACTAGTATTCAGCAGAACCATGTATTCAGTTGCTGTAGACTAATACAATGCTTTTATCTTCAGTGAATAATGTCAATCAGTACAGCTGATGATCCAGCCCCAATATACTTCCAGATGAAGCTGACAAATCCTCACAGTTACATTGAACCTCAACTTTCTTCTTTTTCCTTGTTTTTTCTGTATGGCAGGTAGCTTATTATCTGCAGCCTATTACATCTGCCTGAGTCTGCCGTGCGCTGTTCCGTGACCCCAAGCGCTAGTTGAAGAGTTCAGCTCTGCTAGAGGCAGTCACATTCCTGAAACTCGGATTCCTGAACCCTGGGGTAGCCAGGAACCAACCTCAGTGTATTTTCCTGTAATCTGCATGTGCAGCTGTGTTATGATTTTATTTCAGTTTTGTTTGAGAACCTTATAGTGGTATGTGGGCTTACAGGCAGCTTTGTATTCTAAAGCACTTCTGGTGCTGTTGTAGAGAACTAAGAGGGATGTGTCTTGGATACACAAAAGCTTCTGGGCTTCCTTGCTCTGCGTGAGAGTTTACCAGTGCTGAGCTCTTGAAGAGGGGAAAAAAAAAAAACCTCTCCGTGTTGCAACAAGCTGGTGGAAATATTTGGTAGGCTTTTGAAAGCAGGCATGGAAGAAGCGCTTCCTCACAGCGGGCAAGAGCGTGATGGTTTCAGTGCTACTGGGCGCCAGCAATTAAAGGGAGAAAGAAGATGGGTGTCTGCCATGACAGCAACCTAAAGGGATGTTTGAGGTAGGTAGGGCTCTTGTCCTGAGCTTGGTTTCAGTCTCTTGATGGCTGGACAGGCTCAGACCAATTGGTCCATGTGGGGGCTTTCCTTCTGTTGCCACCAAATGCCTGGCTGTGACTGTGCCCACTCTGTCCTGCACTTGGGGACCTTTTCTCCCGCTCTGTGAGTGCTCTGATCCCTGAAGGACCCTTCCCTCCCACCCTGGCCACTCTTTGTAAAGAAATGATGTTCAAAATTGGGTAACATCTATGTTACAGAGGAAAAAGCTGCAGGGCAAAGAGGCCAGAACTGCTTGGTAAATGTAGCTGCAAGAGTAGTCATACCTAATGCTGCTTCTCAAGGCAAACCTGGCAGGGTCTGGATTGAGCCTCTCTGGCAATCTGGTAAACCATTAAGAATCCCTTCTAATACAGCTGTCATCACTGAACAAAACAAACAGCTACAAACAAAAACAGAAAAGCTTCTACCAAACTCGGGTGGCTCAAGGAACAGGACCACATCCTCTGACACTGAAGGAGGACACCTGACTTGTCTTTGTGCAGTTGGATTTTTTTGTATAACCAATTAGAAATGCAGTTATGGCATCTATGGGCAAGTCCCTTCAGGCACAGAAGAAACCATCTCATGAAGTTTTCATATCTAAACAGACAGGAAGGGAGGAAGTGTGGGTTCCCAAAACAGATTTCACACAACGCCTTTTCTCTTTCAGTAAAGTGAAATATAACTGCCATGCTAAAAGGTTTTGCAGCAGCGATTTGCTTTGAATTGCAAGCATAAGATAAATGTGCTATACAACTCTCAATTTCTCAGCTGTGAAGGTGGTAGAAAGGAGAATGTTCTCTGGTCCAGAACACAAAGATATTTAGAAAGATCTTGTTTCAAAACTTCCAAAACATCTTGCCACAAGTAGAGATTTCTGCATTCCCTGTCTTTTTTGCATAATGTACTGCCCACTCACTCTGCAGCTGTACAAGTACCACTTTTTTGACCACCAAATTTTCTGATGCCATTAGGATTGCTGTCATGTGTCTCAACTCTTACAAAGCAGTTCGCTGTTGCTAGAATTTTCCTTCTGTGAGGAACTGTATTTCTTCCAGAGCATTTTTTTTCCCCAAATATGCCTTGTCTTAGTAAGATTCCACCACATATTGTGTAGATAAATGTTTTTGTAATACAACATCATCCAAGTCAAGGGGAATATAGCCTTTGCCTTTAATGCAGGAAGTCTCAGCCCATAAAATAGGACTGACACCCTAACCTGCAAATAACGTATGATTCAGAATTGAGAATTAGAATCCAGAGAAAACACATTTTTTTAAAAAAATAAAATATTAAAGTACATCATAATATTTGAAATGCTGCATGAGAAGGAATTATTTTTTAAGAGCACTTCTAGTTTATATTATCCAGAGCATTTCAATGGAATAGCTTTGTATTAATAATATCTCATCTATTATGTATATTGCAATATGCCTAACACAATTGCTTAAGTAATTAGGTGCTGCTAATTCTTCTCTTTCTTTTTCTTCCTTTTTTTGAGAAAATAAAGAAATTAGGAAAGTAGTTTAGAGAAAAGTATACATTGCACTACAGACTTTCCACAGATTAGCAGCATCCACCATTGTGTTTCTTGTTTTTTGTACTTCTACAAAAAAAAAGCTCTTCTATTCTGTCTCCATTTTAATGCCCACTGACTACACTATATCATAGCATGATTGCATTATTTATTTCTGATTATTTAATATTTCACTAGAATTCCATTTTTCAACTTGCTTTAATAGAGTCCTATTTTAGAGGTGCAAAATAAGGAAGCTAGGGAATGAAGAAGTAGCTGAATATTGAATTTTTAGACTGAAAGTTCTGAATTAATCTGGATTAAAGAGTCCTGACTCATCCCATCTATAATACACTGACCAAGTTTTGAGATGCCTTTTTTCTTGACACATTGTATAAAGCTTGATCACTTATAATTGTTTTAAATATTTTGTAAGCATTTGAAAAGTCACTGGGAAAAATACAGAGCATTTAGAATTAAATCTGTGAGGCTTCAGCTGGTTTAGATTTTTTCTTTTTTTCCCCCCACTGTGCCTCCATAAGAGATTCCCTCTGTTAAGTCATCACTAAAGCAATCGTGTGCTGCTTAACAGAGGTGTTATTTTCTACTTCATGTGTCTCCCTATGAATTGTGCAAGAGGCATTAGAGAGCCTTGCCTTCCACCAAACACATAAAAAGGCCTAGCAGAAAAAGCTTTACAGATTTATTACATTCTCTATGCGTTGCCTTTCTAGGAGGGAGGGAGAAAGAGAACTGGAGCAGGTCATGCTGCGGAGCAGTCTGCAAGGACACAGGAAAATCTTTGCTAACCCCCAAAGACTTTGAATAACTCCATACAGCCATCCTCATTATTGTGAAGCTATTTTTCAGGCATTACTTAGAGCTGATGTCAAAGAAGCACGCCACAATGTCTGAATCCTCTTCCTCCCCTCAGCCCTTACTTCCACTATTTCTGGGTTGAGGGAAGGAGGGCAGGGAGCGAAGCCCAGGGATGCTCCGAGAGAAGGCAGGTCACAAATAGCCTTCCAGATGGCATTTCCCAGTGCACCTCCCTCTACCAGCCGTGGGCTTCCTATGGCATGATGGTGATCCATTGGGAAGATGTCTGACTTCTGACCTATGGTGGGCAGACTTGTTCTCCTGCTGAGGAGCTTATTTCCAGAGGAGTCCTTTGGCATCAGCAGCCAGAGTAGACCTGGGTAGCGAGTGATCAAGGGTGGGCAGAAATGAAGCAAGATGCATTTTGCCACTTCTGCTGTGTAGCTGACATCTCTTCCGTGTTTTCTGGTGCTTGATCCATGCACAGAATTTCTAAGAACAGCATCCCACATTTAGGCAACTGGATTAAGCCACGTGTCTCTCATTCTTCAGATCTTGTGTGCCGTGAGGACCACAGCAGCTGAGGAAGTGGAAGAACAGTGGCAGAAACCACATTTCTATTTGAAAGGTTCTGTGTTATTTTCCCACGTGCAAACAGCAAGTCACATGGTGCCAATGCAGATTTATTTTAGCGTGCTTGCAGGGAAAGAAAAACAAAAGAAACGAAGAAACTGTAAAGGGATATAGAGTTGCACTGAGAAAGTTATGTATATCATGTTTTGAAGGATCCTCCATCTTCAATTGTCATGGAGTTCAGCATCACTCTCTCCAATTTCAAACAAAACTGAATCTTAACAGTTGCTGAGCTGTGTATGTGACACACCGTGGGTTGTCTTTCCACATGTGACTGCAGCTTTATGGATTTCTCTGATGGGCCTGGCCCTCTGAAGAACAGATATAACTGGGGAACTGCCCTGCTGAAATGCGATGCTCTGTTTCATGATTGTTTTCATTTGCGGCAAAAATTCAACTACTGACATTATTAGGCTGAGCAACATAAGGCCTAAGTACTAATCTGAGGTTTCTTAGTCAGTTCTTGACTTCTCAGACCTTCACTGTTTTGCCATCTGCTATAATTGAAAATTGCCTTCTGCAACCAAAGGGAAAATCTAATTTCTCAGCAAGCCATATGGGGTTATTAAGATCATTAAACCCTGGTATGCCATAATGCCTGGGCCAAAAGGACCACAGGGCATGTAAATATTGTGTGATTCATTTTATAGCTTCAGACTGCAAGTTAGGAATTATTTTGATGGCTATCTTATGATGAAAAGTGGTGGTCATCAAGGAGGTTACTGCAGATGTTGCTTGGTGAGGCCAATCCATGGCACAATTGTTCAGAGCTGTGACAGATGAGAAGTGGTTTTAATAGTGTTTGATTGCAAAGGGTAAATCTTTTGTCTCAGTCTGACAAATGATCAGAACACAGCCAGTGTCCTAAATTGTGCCAGAGATGCCAAAGGCAGCCTTAAATTTTGATGTTAAGAAACTGGAGAATACAACTTCCACTTTTCAGAAGGACCCAGACATGGCTTCTCACACAGGATCTAAAGCTGATGACATAAACTGTACTCCCTTTTCTTCCTTAAGAATGGGAAAGCTATTCCCCCTGCAGATGCGTGCTCTTCAACCATTTGAAACGGAGCTGCTGGAATTTTTCTGTGTTTTCTCTGTTTCTCTAATTGTGAGATTCCATAGGATTTCTTCCTAGCAAACCCCACTGCTATAGATCTGATACAACTACGTGTGAGAATATTAAAGCTGATTTTTGGCTAATAAGGCTTCAGAAATGAATGCAGGAGCTGTGAAATTTACATGAAATTAAAGAAAGAACAGTTCAGTAAATGCAAATAAATGCAGAAATGAATATTTTAATTTGGATTCATGATTAATGCCAAAGGATTACCAGCAAACCACTAAAATGTGGTGATGACATAAACCTCAATGAGAATACAAATTCTATATGCACTAGTTAACTGATGGCAGTAAGCTATTTTTGGTAGGACAGCTTGGAATAATTTATTTGTTCATTTTGAAAAACATAGCTATTGATTATATTTCAGATTGTGTCTTTATGTTAATTATGCCTCAGAATATTTTTTTACTGGTATACTATTGTACCAGTTCCTCCATTTTACAATGTGACAAGTGAAGTCAGTAGTTTTATTCCCATTCTGCAAGTTATTAATTCAATTTTATTGAAAATAGGCATTACTGAGTACTACTTTTCTTTGTGCCATGTAACCAAAAGAGTTAAGAACAAATGGTTATAATTATATATAGGAAAGAATAGTGAAGATTTTTTTTTTTTCCCTCCCCCTATTTTAGTTCTCTAGTGATCTCACTGTAACTCCATTTATTTTCTTTCTAGGTCATGAGTTTCTGTAGGTCATGGTTTCTGTTTTAAGACAATTGAAACCAAAACATGTCTGAATAGGCTTTCATTTCTGCAGCAGTGGGGTCAATACATCTTACTTTTTTGAAATCGAGGTAGTTTAAGGGAGGTAAAAAAAAGTGATTCCTCTTCTAGTCATATTTATTCTGTCCAAATAGCTTCCCTATTTTAGTGTTCTTGGAAATCACAGTTGGAATAAGAAAGCGATCATTACCATTTTTCCAAAAACTGGGAGTTCAGTCAAACTTTTTTTCCGTTTCTAACATGTTCTTTGAGAAACCATGAAAGGGTGTGCTTAGTTTCTAGTTTGCATGAGGCATCCTTTTTTGTCGTTGCTACTGATTTATTTTTGTTTCTAATGGGAGTCTCACAGTCTTCCCCACTTCCTATGCTTTGGCTCGCCTAACAGAATATTCCATCTGAAAGAAGCATGGTTCCATCACACTAGATGGGCCCTGGGAGAGCACCTACTGTTCTCTAACCACTCCTGAGCATTCAGCCTCCCAGCCCAGATGGTACGTGGCACTAGTCTGAAGGACGCACTCCCATAGTGTGGATAGGCTCCAAGCAGGTGTAGCTTTATAGACCAAAAATGCTTGGGAAATGGGTGGGGAGGAGTGGGGACAGGAGGCAAAGACCTTGCCACTACATCAGGATTCTCAGACTTCCTATGACTTTGTGGATAGCTAAACGAACCTGCTGCAGTGATGGTATCACTTTTATTTAGCCATGGATTACTCTTCACCACTGTGTCTTGTATGTTAGGCACAAGCATGTGCCTCCTCTTTTGTTGCAACTACTCTCTTGCAGTTACATTTGTTTGAGATGATTGTATGTAAAAACCCTCACCGTGCACTATTTGCAGCATCCATCCTAATTCGTCTCATACAAGGGGAGACCTCAGTAGTGAAGTGTTGCTGGCAGGACATGCACACCCTTAACAGAAATTATCGTTATGCCTGAATGGTAATTAAAGACAGCACAAACCCAGCAAAATCCTAACTCATCTGAAACTAACAGGGTTTTCATCTCCATCATGTGCAAGTTTTGTTTCTGGCTTCTTTATGCATTGCTGGTGGTGCTGGCCTTTGATGTGCACCACAAGTGAGCCCATGAGGAATTGTGTAATGAAAATAATTTGAAGACATCCCTGACTTAATCTATCTTGGAAAAGATCAAGAGCTTGCAATGTCATCGCTGTCATGTAAGGCTGAGCGTGTTTATATTTGTCTAGCTTCAGTCCCAAGGGTGCCCTGAGCTATGTACGTGACTCACCTGCGTATCTTTACCTACTGCATTATTAAAGCAGTCAATATATATATAGCTATTGTGGCTTAATGTCTCAAATTTTGAGAAATAGACCAATCTAAACATCGGTGCCATGTGTAAGTTGTGTTTTATTGACTTCTCTTTTCTCATTATTACACCGATTCTTCCAGCATGGGATTTTTTCATAGTCTTTGTTTAGCTTCTGATTTCAGTCTTAGCAGTGTATCTAATCAATATTTATTTTTACCTGTGTGCATGATTCAGAGCATCATCAGGCTTCTTCAGTTTTAAGTAGCAAATTACAAGCTTTGTCTCAATAAAACTGGCAATACTGGAAATATCTTCAGGAGATGACTTGGGGTTGTCTATAGCAGAACCCTTACTGCAAAGCTGTACAAGAAACAAAAACGTTATTTACTAATGTTATAATACAACTTCTGTTAGCTAGAAATATTTTTTTATAACTGACAAAAGGAGAAAACTGGCTTCTAAGTAAAATACACCCTGACTTTAACTAGACTTAGCACTACAAAAATCAGTACAAATACGTGTGAACATAATATAAAATGCAGTGTCATCTTCCTGGAAGGGCTAGTCAAGAGAGCAGAAAATAAGCTGAAAACTAAAAAGCACTGTTAGGAAAGGCACTATATTTTTCCCATTTTCAAAAATAAAGGCTCAGCTTCAGGCTCTCACAACCCGTGGCTGTCCTGACGTTGGAGGAGGAGTCTCGGACAGCTCTTTATTTATTTCAGTAAGCCAGTGGTGAACTCTGCCTTAGCCTCTGCTGCCTTTGTCCCATGGGCAGGACAGCAGGGAGTGATACAAAGCAAGGAAAACAGACACTCTCCCCCTCATTTAATGGCCGGCCTTGTTCTTCCAGAAAACTGTTAGAGAAAACAAAAAGGATGAGATCAACCATCTTTCCCATCTTCATGAGACATACAGAATTTAGCAGAGGGAAACATTTCCTGTTTAAAAAACCCCTTTTTTTCCTGATAGATAAATTGCCTGCTGTTCAGTACAGCCAGTGACCGTCTCATTAAATAATGTTCCATTTCATAATGTGCATCATTACAATTAGATAACCCACAACTCAAAGTTTTGGAGAGTCTTCAGCACTGGCAGAGCTACGATTCTGGACAGGACCACCTTCAGTCCTCAAATCTTTGTTTCATTAATCTGCCTGCAATCTGATTTTGTAATACCAAAGAGTAGTTAAAATTAGCTTTTAGTTCTCAAGAAAATTCAACTGTAAGCAATGAGACATCAGTAAACAAATAGATTAAGTCTAAGAGCCTTGTCTTTAAGGACAATAACCATATAGTGCTACTAATGAAAATGCAATTGAGTGTCCTTTGCTTGGATAAACATCCCTAACAAGATTGTTTAGTGTGCAATGATTTCATCTGACTAAGTGACTTCACTGCAAATCAGCTTTAAAAGTAGATTTCTAATAAAGATTAACAAATTAATATTTATCTAGGCTGTGTGTTTAGTTCTGCATCATGCTGAGACCAGTGCTGAGGACTCTTATGGCACTGATGTGCAACTGCAGCCTAATGTGGTTGAACCCAGCCTTGACTTTAAATGGAGTATAACCAAGAGACCTTCACTTGAGTCCAGTTTTGCCCATCACCAAAGCTTCTAAACAGAAGGAGGAGTGTCTGGCCTGTTTTCTAGCTCCTCCTTAGTAATGAGTTTAGTTATAGTAGTTTCTTGTGCCTGTGTAGTTAAAATCCAGTGGTGGATCTTTAGGAGGTGCAATGTCAGCTCAGCATTTTTAGATCTCTTCGGAAGATTAAATCTGTCAAGAAAAAAAGCTCTTCTATAGATATATCTTTCTTCCCATGTGTGATCCCTAAAAGCAAGAAGGATAATAGACCCACATGAAGACTTAGCACCTCCAAAGCTAACCCTATCTATTAGAATTTTGTGCATTGGTTAGAGATCAGCACAATTCTTTACAGGCAACAAGGGTCATTCAAGGAAGCGTCCCCCTCATTCAGGTGTGATAAATATTTTTTTCTTTCCCATCCCTTCTCAGCTGAGTGAAGTTACACAGTGTATATAATAACACCCATACATTAAAGATTTTCTATCATCTTGTTATCAGTAGAAGTTATAAATCAGAGAATTCATCACTTTTAACTTTGCTCATGGTACCGTATATATCTGCTGAAGTGTCTCTGTGGATAAGACATGCTATGTGTAGCTAAAAGACCCAGAGAATTATATTCACATCAGTGAACATAAAAGTATCATCAAGTTTTTCTGTAATAACACTTTTCAGCTGAATTGGCTATGCTGTGACCTCTGTTAAATTTATGGGAATGAGAGATTTGAGGCTACTCCCTGGACTTTCAAGTTCTTGAATGATTGTGAGAAGAAAAGAATCATTTAGGGATCCCTTCAGTATAAAGTGCTGCAATTCAGAGTTTCCTCGAGTCTTACTGCTGATATGAAGACTTATGTTTAGACCTGCATAACCCCTCAGTTATCTTTGACAAAAACCAAGACATGAGTCTCTGTAAACCATATCTGAACAGATAAGGATTCAGAAAATATGTTTAAATACAGTGAAGATTGGGTTCTGCCAGGTCTTCTCTAAGACATCTCAGAGTAAGAGTTCAAAGAAATAACTCAATCTTTAATCTCACAAAATCAGGGTAATATTTTGAAGGGATGTGCCTGTGTTTGGCACCGTTTAGGCTGTATATTTTTCACATCCCAAACTCTCTCCTGTCTTTTTGTGTAGCATATCTGCAGTGGATCCATGCACTTGAGATAGAACCCTTCACACTAATCACATAAAAGCAACAGCAACATGCACCAAAAGTAGGATTCAACTTAATTTTACAGAAATGGCTCTTTATAATATACAAAATAACCCTAGTGTCTGTTATTAGTGACATGCACAATGAAATGTGCTCATAGGTATAAGGCACTGGTTTTGGGTAGCAATATAGACACAGCTGGAAAGGGTTTTCTGTTGGGCAAACCACCTCAGCACAGTTCAAAAAGGACATAATCATTTTCCAAGCTCTGATGAAGGTGATAACCTTTTGTGTGTGTTTCATCACCCTTTACTGTTTTTTTGCTGGCCTTTCTGATAAAAGGACCTGGCTATGCAGCAGGAGAAGGACTGCTCCCTTGTGCTGTCCTGTCTGCCACTGAATACTGAATCTGAGAGTTTTTGAGGGGTGAGGCAAAGACAGTGCCAGAAGACACCTGAGAGAGCTCATTTGGGGAAGTACCCAGGGGAAGAGTTAGGCAGGAAGGAGACAGTGAGTTGGGATTTTGCAGCACAGGTGGGGATGTGGAGAAGAGTTGTAGAAAGCCCTCACATCTGAGTTTCAAAGGGGAAGAGTAAAAGGAAAATTTCCTACGGATCTAAAGGAGCTTCTGTAGCTACAGATTTTTGTAACTTTGGAAAACCCTGCTGGACTGAGAGCATGGGAAGAAGAAAGGCTGTGCCAGGCACAGACATAACGAGCAGGGAGGAGATTTGTTTGCAATTTTCATGTTTCACCTAGCAGAACCGAGATTTCTGCAGTCCAATAACACTACCTTTGAAGATCAAAAGGGCTCTTGGTGGTTTTGGAGTGCTTTAAGTAAAAGGTAAGAGCAGCTCCATCTCACTCCTTTGAATACCTTAAGGTCTTGTCACAAGGATATTCAAATATAGATGTGGGCTTGGAGAGGCCGTTATATTTTGTACCATTGAGGGCTTCTTTTCCCAGTGTTATGTTACTGAATTTTATTTGAATTCCAAAGCGGGAAATTTGGAGGTACATTTTTACATCAGACTTTGGAGAGCTTTTGGTCTGCAGAAATCTTGCCAATATCTTAAAGGTTACAGAAGCTATGAAATTGAAGCAATCAGTTAAACATCTGAAACTTTACAGCCAGTCTGGGGTTAAAACCCTGCAATGTAGCACATTGTTCTTTACCATGTCTAGTGTATCTACCAGTTTTTTTTACTTTCAGAGTTAGTCTACCTGAGAGGGTCTCTGTCAGTGGCTAAAAATATTTTCCCAGAAATAATATTTAATTGTGCCAAGGGATATTTATATTTTCACAGGGGATCTTGTTACAACTCAAGGCCATTGTGCACGTTTTCTGTATGTGCATCCTTTAGAAGACTGCTGAGTTATCCCATTCAGAGTTACCAAGTGTATAAATGCAATGTAAGGAATGAAAGCATTACCTGTGATTTTTGTTTTAGTGGTGAACTAATTCTGTCATATGTTCACTGAGAAAAAAGGTTTCCTTTGCAATGTCCAATTATATTATAAATATATTGCTGAAACCACAGTCATATAAATACTTGTGATAGAATACTTTGTCAAAGGTCACAGAACAAGTCTGTGACGCTGTGAACTTAGCATAGATCTTACTGTGGTATTAAGGCTTTATTTTTGGCAGCCAGAAAATTTTTATGAGTAAAAATATCCCAGGCATTCACTAATAAGAAAGAGAGGAAAAGATCTCACCATGGCTTTGGCAAAAGACCAGTGGAAATGCTGATCATTAAGGGTAGCTTCCTAGTCAGCATGTGTGGATGTCGGAAGAATAAAATTAGAGCTCTGGTGATCTGTACATTGGCATGTTTGAACTGTTCTCACTGCAGAGAAGGTGACAGGTTCAGGTGTAAGAAACTGGCAATGGTCACAGTTTACTAATTGCTATTATAGGTTTGGCATATGCTAAATTCAGGAACATCGTTTGCCTCAAAGAAGATGCCAAGTAGATACCAATCTACATGTGTGGGTATAAATATACGTTTGATAGCAAATTCAGCTTGGGAAAAAAGTCAATTTGGTCAAGTGGTGTATGCCAATGAGATTCTTTGGCAAATTCCATGAGATCACTCATGCTTTCTTCTGACAGACTGAAAGGGTTAAGGGTTAGAGTACAGAAATAACTTGCTAACCTAGCTTTTTCTTTTTTTTTTTTGTTAGCGGAGGAACATTTAACCATGCCTATCCGTTTTAAAGAGAATTTTGTGGCTTTCCCTGGGGTGATTTGGGTTTTAGAGTGGCTAATCAGAGGGACAAACCTGAAAAGGCAAGAAAGATTTAATTAGTGCCTTTTCTTCTGGCTAGCCAAGGGTCCTAACCAGATGCCTTCACTTCAGAGCCATCCAAGTAATCAGCCTGGTAACATCACTGCATTGCACATCAGGCACCTGGCAAGTCGAACACTAACTGCATCCCAGAAAATGTCTGCTGAGGAAGGCTACTCCTGAAAATAACTTTCAAAAATTGGTAGCGAGCCTTGCACAGGGCTGAAAGCAAACTGCTTTTTGTGTATTGCACTGTAATCTGGTCCTTACAGCTATTAGGCACTATCAGAAGTACTGCAGGAAACCAGCGTAACAAAGAACTAGTTAATGGCGGTTTTCTCTCAGTGGAGAGAAAAAAAAAAAAAGTCAGTCTGGAGAATAAAGAGAGAGAGGATTTTCTCTCAATGATGCGATTTCATGCAGCATAACTTTCCAGCTTCTATTCAAAGTCATACTGATGTCTTGGTAAGCAATTTCAGTCAGCGGAGCAGGAACTGTATATAAACCCCCTGTCTTTATTGTTAATGAGATTTGTGTAAATAACTTGCTAGAAAACATATTGAAAATATATAATTCACTACTAAATATGAAAGCAGATGTCAGGTAGGAACTAAATTTACTAGGCTTCCTGCAAGTGCTCTGCAGTGGATAATTCAAATAATATGTACGCATGATATTTTTGGCATATTAGCTGCTCTCTACAGAGTTAGCACTGGATTCTCTAATAGTAATGTGTGTGCAGGGTGCATTTGCTATCTTGGGCATATTATTGGTTACACAGTACTGGCTGAGAGCCAAATACACCTCAGTTATGCTAAGTTGTGAGAAATGAGCTCTCTTTCTATTCAGAAAAGAGCACTGTTTGCCAGAAAAGCGTAGATCTGGTGAGTATTGACTTTTCCAGATGGATTTACTAGGCTGCTTGCCCTCACCATGGGGTCTAGTGGGGTGGCATTTAGCCTTGCTCCCCTCACAGTTCCATTGGGTTTATCTTAAGCACTGTCTCTGTCTAGACTTAAATCCCTTCTTTGACTACAACCAGCTTTTTTTTCAGGAACCAGGGTTATGTGGTGATTTGGTGACCAGGTGGGGTGGAATGCTAGAGAAGTTCAAACCTAAATTTTATGCTCCCCAAAAGCTGACAGATTTTGCATATCTGTTACCATTTGGGTCTTTTTTGGAGACAAGAACTCTCTGGAAAAATGAGATTTCTAGTGCCCACCGAATGCAGAGGATACAGAATTTTAGTTTGTGCTCATTTCTACGTGGATGCCGCTTCATAAAAATAAACTTGACGTGAATCTTTCCCTCCCACAGAATCTAACGATGTTCCCTGCAGCACTCCTAAGCCTAAGTCATTCCTATTTATTGGCCCAACTACAGATAAAGGCTTTACCTCCCTCCGGTGTAAACTTAGGGGTCTTTCTCATATTGTAAATAATTTGCTTCGGAAGAATTGAATCAGGAACAAAGGTTTTAGGAAAATATCTGTTTTACTTCAGCTTACTTGGTGTGCTGCGCTATAAATCTGTGCCTCTCATTACCAATCCCTATTATATGGAGTGCTCCTGTTATCAGTACTGCCATGGTGAGAGGAGTAGTCACAGAAGAGGAAAAAAAAAAAAAGGCAGCTAAACAAAAAACCAACCCCAAAGCTCTCTAATGAAACATATATTGTGGAATCAATATACTGCAATAGTTTCTAGGGAACTTTATATTCTGTACAACACACTGAAATCTCCTCTATAGATTGCCTTTGTAATACAAAATTTGTCAGTCCTCCACTGTGAATCCATCCAAGATCAAACTGAACCAAGGATGGTGTAAATATTCCATGTGAAAACCAAACAATCAGACCAAAGTCAAAACTGATACCAGTACCTCCTCTTGATAGGATTGTAGTTCAAAATGCCTACTGGAGTTAGAAGCGGGAGCATCAGACTGTTGATAGTGTTCACAGGAGGAGCTGGCCAAAATGAATGTTTTTTTGGAGGCAACTGTCAGCTGGTGTGATGTGACTATATTGTAGCAAGATTTTGAGAGCTGTCATGATTGCTTGGAAAATGCAATATAATTTCAGGCCAACTAATTTAATCCCTTTGATGCCAAGAGATTTGCTACTGCTAAGTCCAAGCACAGAGATATCTCACCAGCACTTTTATTAAGGCAAACTATGTGAAAGGTTCACTCCATTTTGATGGACAGGATTATTAGGGAAAAGCAATAATTTGCTGAAGCCTTATTTTCATGTCATTTCTGGAGATGACATTAAAGTTAGCTGCAAGGCCAGCTCTCTCCTCTGCCCCTAACTCAGGATGGTGTGGATTGGGTAAACTCCACCAACAATCCTCTCAACACTCTTGTCAGCATTAGAAACACAGCACATATCCGTGCCTCAGGAATAAACAGAAATAAAGCTCTTCCCTAAAGTAACCTAACGAGAATTCATTCCCCCCACAACTTTTTATTGTTTGGTTCACCTCTGTAGAGCTTTTCAGCATTTATATTCATTTTACACTGTCAAAAGCTGAACAGGAGTAAGATAACAAATGGTTCTGGTAGCAGCTGTCACCACCTACTGTCTGTGTATGCCTGTGTGAATCTCTAAATGGAAATAAAGTACTTTAATAACACATTTTCTCTAAACTGTCCTCATGGATAAAGTTACTCTCAAATCAGTCCATGAACACTTTCCAATTCGGTGCCCACTTCAGCCTGCATCTCTCTCTCTCTCCCCTCTGCAGAGTCTATGTAGGTATGCAGCAGCATGATTTAAAGACATTTCGGATAGAAAATACTCTAACAGCACATCTTCTGTGACTGCTGCTTGCCTGCATTAGCTGCTTTTGGTGCTTGAACCTTCTCATCACTTCTCATTTTCTCGATATAAATTAAGCTGATTGTCTGTTCCATTTTTGCACTGCATTGGCTGTAGCCAGGAGGTGCCCAGAACCACAAATTAAACAGGAATTGTTCTACCCATTCCTGTACAATACCTTCCAGGAGCAGATGGCAGCTAGGAGGATAAACACCTCCAATTTCTCAGGGCCCTGCAGGTAAAAGAATCCACTTTGAGATGGGCTCTAAGGCACTGCTGTGAATTGAGAGGGTCTAAGGAGCATCACACCTTTGTGTTTACCTGTTGTAGGGTATCACGAGGCCTACAATACATGTAGGGAGATGTGGGGTTCAAACACCTAAAGGTGTTTAGCTGACCAGCTTTGAGAGAAGCCCTTTATGGATCCAGCAGTGACATCCCCTGAGCCATGCATTGAGTATTGAACAGAAGTTCGAGCTCCTGTCTTTCAAGATGGGCTAGTGCCTCCTCCAACAATGTCCCAAGTATTTTTATTTCTTCTTTTTTTTTCCCCTCTCTCTTTTTTTTTTTTTTTCTTCTTGTGTTACCTACTGAGGAATCTTCTATCTGAATCTCATCTGTTTCGCAGCAATGGTAAAATGTGTGGTATGCATGTGGTTAGGCCAATGAGGCTTTTGATTGTAAGTGACAAGTGGTGGGTGATTACTTTTAATCAAATATATTGCTTAACATTTGCAAAGTATGGAGAAAATATTTGGTGCTTTTGAGCACCTGTCACTTCCAGGTAAATAATTTAAAAGCATATGAGGAAGCCAATTACAGTTAATTAGAAATTGACTGATGTGCTTTGGCACCAAAATGATTGGAAAATGTAGCATGTCCTTCTAGAACAGGGAGTTTTGCTCTTGTACACACACACGAATGAAGAAATACATTATTTTATGGTCAACATGTAGTAATCCTTTGAGAAAAAGAGTACTTTATAAGCCAGATATGTAACAGCAGTTCAGGCAAAAAGAACAAGGGCATGAATCCCTATAGACAAATAGCTGTGCAGTTCTTCAGCTTTATTTCGTGGTGATGGGCATGCTGGAAATATCTAGAAGATTAATAGATTCAAATTCAGTGATCAAAAAATGGGAGCATGTCCAAATGGATCATTATAACAGATTCCCACTCTATCCCACAAGCCAGATCTGAGCCATCTATAAGCTTCGCATTCCTGGTCTAAAATCTTCTGCAGCCATAAAAGACAGTAAGTATCAGTTTAAAAAAAAAAAAAAATCCATTTCTTGGCTTTGCAGCCTAAAAATACAGTGATGGGACTATAGGGAGAGAAAAATTCCTCATTATCTGGGTTGCTTTTTTATCTGTTTTTAAAGGAAGTTAAATAAGTGGGATCTATTTAGGAAACTACTTTGTTATTAGAGGTTAAAGGAATATCTGTAGAGAGTAAAGTCAGCATCTCACACTTGGGCTTTGGGAGATCAGTGATTGTCATCTTTGATGTTCTCTGTCTGAGACCTAGTGTACTCCCAAGAAGTTTCTAGAGGATCTGTGTTGATGATAAGGATAGCTAAATTTACGAGCCTGATTTTTAGCTCTAGAAAGCTGGTGCTAAAAATAAATATTTAGCCTTTCACACCTCTCCCTTGAGGACATTCATGGTGTTGAACTGTGTCTAGTTCTTGCACAGCTCTTCTGGTGAGGGGATAGGGAAAATTATAAAAGTCCCACTTTGTACCCCTTTCATTCCAGTGGCTGACCAGGAATTCCAGTCTCCATGCTCCATAAGGCAAGGGATTACACACTGTTAGATATTGATGCCTTTTTTGACCTCAAGACTCATCTGCAGAAAGAGAGAAGGTGGAGGAAGGGTGGGCAGAAATTTCAAGGGGGACAGAGATCTACTCGAGAGAGTCCAGTGAAGGGCTACAAAGATGATTGGGAGACTGGAACACCTGCTTTATGAGGAGAGGCTGGGAGACCTGGGGCTTTTTAGTCTGGAGAAGAGAAGACTTAGGGGGGATCTAATTAATGTGTATAAATATATGCAGGCTGGGTGTCAGGCAGGAAAGGGCAGCCGCTTCTCACGTATGCCCTGCGATAGGACAGGGGGCAATGGTTACAAGCTGGAGCACAAGAAGTTCCACCTCAACATGAGGAAGAACTTCTTTACTGTAAGAGTTACAGAGTGCTGGAACAGGCTCCCCAGGGAGGTTGTGGAGTATCCTACCTTGGAGGCTTTTAAGACCCGTCTGGATGGGTTCCTGTGTGACCTGCCCTAGACTAGATGGTCCTGCTCTGGCAGGGGTCTTGGACTCAATAATCTCTGGAGGTCCCTTCCATCCCCTAACGTTCTGTGATTCTGTGAAATGTGGCTGTGCGCTGGTTTTTCTGCGGCAGCTAGCACTGATTTAACGGTCACAACAGGGAGCACGTACAAAGATCCTAATCTTACAGTGCTCCCAGGACTGTCCTTGCAGTAGTGCCTCTAAGAAGGCTGCCTGTGCTTTCCTGATCTGTTCTCCCAGTGAATAGACTGCTCAAGATGGACTTCTTTTCACTTAAGTATTTATATAGGAAATATTCATTTTTTGCTTCTCCTATTATGAAATTAGAATCATAGAATCATTTAGGT
>NW_008598024.1:0-1746 GCF_000691845.1 Merops nubicus
CTCTTCCAACTGAAAGGATTCTGTGATTCTAAGTGCAGAAGCCTGCATTAAAGACTTAATGATGCAAAAACTTCAACACAAAATAGCTGTTCTACTAGAGAATTTGATGAGTTAGCCAGACAGCAGCTTACCAAAGGAAACCCTCAGGGTTTAGGGGTAATTGGGTGATTACCTTACTGACTTAACTTTATGTTCCTATTAAGAAACAAATCCACATATTCATTTTACAGGACTTCTGCAAAGAGGAAACAAATTTTTAAGAAGCATGTGGTTGTGCATGTCATGTAAGTAACTTTGGAAATTCTGAAACTTTACTTTTGATTTGAACGAATACCAATAAAACCCATGCTGACTAGGATGAAAGAAACATGAAAACTGTATAGAACAAATGCTCATTAAATGAACAGAAGAGAGAATAACTTTCTTTTTGTTATTAAACCCATAACTTTTTTGAGCTGTGAATGGTAGAACATTTAAGTCACATAAAGCTTCTTTTCTGGAGCTGTCTGAAAATTTCTAGCAATAGCTTCCAGGTAAGAAAGGGTAAAGTGAATGCAATTATATTGAAATAGCTGCTTTGTACTTTTTAGCAAACACAGTCACTATAGTTTTAATCAAGAGTATTTTACCATTTTAAACAGCACTAGCATGTTTGACTTTGCAGACTGTTTTTACAGATGATATTCCAATTTTTGCCACTGAGAATTTGTAATCTAAGGTTTAGATTCAGGGACATGAAGCAGAAATTGAATTTATGCATATGTTAGATCACAGCAAAGCCAGTGGATCTCAAGCATAGGCTGAAATTAAACTCCTGTTTAATGATATTCTGGGTACACTGCCACATGCTTTCTTGAACTGGTGCATCTGTTCAGTGAGCCACTAAAGCATGATTATTATTTAAACTGCATTGAGTTCAAAAGAATTATTGTTACTGCCAAGTCACCTTTATTCATTGTTATTGTCACCTTTTAGGTAAATGAACAGCATGACTGGTCTGATAAGTATGGTGACTGACAGTACCTTGCATGAGGTAGGAGAACAAGACACTCTGGAGATGCCCACCTCAGCTGACTGTAAGTACTACTTAAATTTAAAGAGAAATTAAAAATAGCTGCCACTATTATTAAAGGACTGCTCCCTTGTTAATACAAATGAGACTATCCCTCATGACTTGGTAAGAGCTATTTTGGTTTGTACCAGTTGCAGATTACAGAAAATTTGGATTAAGCAATGTCAGTTAAATTCCTTGTAGAAAGAGGGAGAGAAACTGTCACCCACTGGGAACTTGGCACTTTATTCTTTCCCAGAGGGAAAACTTAGTTACATTGTAAAAGGACCTCTTGGTGGTTTCTAAATTTCCACATTCTCATTTATGTGTTTAGACTTTGGGAAGTGTCAAAAATGGTTGTTTGCCTTAGTATTAGATATGTGCTTGTAAATCACCTTGAATCTGCGTTAAAATAGATTATTTGAGATACGCAAACAATTTCTTCTTTTGTTCATCAATATTTAGAGCTGGGTCCTTTGTGTTCCTGAGTAGTTCCTGCAGTGAAAGGAAGCACAAATGTTTTTGCTGGTGCTGGAGAGCAGGGAAACAGCTTGCTGCACTCGTGTAACCCTGCTGCTGTAATGTGCTGCTGGAGGCTGTAATAACAGCCACACATACAGCAGGCCTGTCACTGCTCCCATTTATGGCAGGGTAAACTGGGTCGAGGATGAACAGAGGAGACATAAAACATTTCC
>NW_008598024.1:1777-14888 GCF_000691845.1 Merops nubicus
CCCCCCCCCCCCTTCAACTGCTTCATTTTCACTAAGCAGAATTCAGGTACAGCTGAGGTTTCAGCACCTTCCTTGGAAAGTTTGCCCCTGGGCCGTTAAAAATGGCTTAAATAATAAAATTAACTTGCCTCTTAATATCATAATGCCTTCTTTTTCAGATCAGTGATTTTATTAACAGGTAATGCTGACAAAGATTTATTTTTATGAGATTTTTTAGGGTTTTTAAATATCATATGTAAGTTTTCAGGTCTTTGGCTCCTTACAGTCCTGATTAGGATGGTCTCTCTTTTTCCTTTCTTTCCCCTATTTCCAAAACAACTGCGAGATAAAATAGAAAAGCACACAGAACTGAAGACACAAACTTTAAAGAAATAAAAATGGCATGCAATTTTGAAAAGTCTTCTCAGGTCAGTCTCATTTTTATAACTGATATTACCAGTTCCACCCTTCTTTGTATTTCTGCCCTCAATAAACAATCCAAACATACTTCAAGCATTCCTCCCATGTAAGGCAACTTGAAAATATGTCCAGCAGCTGGATCTGGATTTTTTTCCAGAATTTAGTGTGCTTACACATTTTACTGGATAATACACATTTCTTGGAATCTACTCTCTGACATGAACCCACTTCAGGTGCCAAGAAGAGTGATGGGAAAGCACATACTTACATTTCAGCTCCAGTTTGATGAAGTCGGTGTTCCCCAGATTCTCAAGAAACACCCCATCAGAGGCTGATGTTTTGAAATAGAAAGAGATGTCTGCACTGGTTTCCCCTTGGAAGGTGGAGAAGTGAAGGTAGGATGATGAAGTAACGAAAGAAGCCGCATTCCAATAGTTCCCTGAATGGGGCAGACAGGAAAGACACATGTTTCAGTGCTCCCTTGAAGCTGTCTGGAAAGTTGAAGCTTGTATGTCAATGTATGCTACAGTGTTGTCTATACTGAAAAAAGCCCCAAACACCTTGTTTCTGTTACGTCCTTTTTATTTTTCTAGATACAGTGTGTCAGGTTTCAGAAAGTAGAGCAAGTCAATGGTACATTTATTTTCAAGTTCCTAATTTATCATATTCAGTCACACAGAAATGTGTTGCTACTACATGCTTTGTATAGTAACACTGAATTCATGGGAGATCAGACAGATGGGTAAAACACTAATTTGGTGACTGCTTCACCTCAGGCATATGTTTTGCTTTCATACATTGCCTCATGTAACTTATCTGTCTTCAAATTTACTGTACATGACTACACCCCTCTCTTCTCTAAATGTAGCCACATCTATTAGAAGTCTATTAATATTTCTCACAGGAAAAATCCAATGAATGAAGCTAAGCAATACAGACACAATTAACATATGCCCCTAATAGACTCCTAATACACTTCCCCTGGAGAAATATCATAATTAATAATATTTGAGAGCTATGACAGTACTTTAGCAAGTATGCCAGTCAACACTCTGTGCAAGGTAGCATTACAGGGCAAGACAAAATAATGTATAAGATATAGGTGCTATGGTAAGCCAGTGAGAGACTGAAACAGCTAATTCTAGTTTCTTCAGGATGTTTATGCATCCAGATTCGGAAACTTATTAACTCACCACAGCTGAATACATAGTATTCCAGCTAATAAACACAATAAGAAACTACTTTCCATTCCAGGCAAAACTCCCAGAGATCAGTTTCCCATTATTTCATTACTGAACTAGGTGATAATGCTATTATTTTTCACTGGAAGCACTGGAAGAATATAAATGAGCATGCTGAAGCTCCAGAAGATCGACACTGCTTATATATAACACCACTGGCCAACACCCAAATCCGAAGTGTTATGATTTCTGTAATTTATTAATCTCTATTCAAATTTAAATTGAACATCTGAATTAACAGAAGGTGCCTTTAGGTTTAACTACATGCATACTTTTGCCTTCCATGTTTCTGTCCCAGCCCCTCCATTTAATGCTACCTTTCTCAAGACTGCACTAGGAGAGGCTTTGGAAAAATAAGCAGCTTTCTATTTATTTTAATGCATCCCAGGAGTAAAGTTGTAGCTGGAATTTTGTGTGTATATGTGTACCTACCTGCACACGTGAGCAGTGGAAAGGAGATAGATTGGTCATTCGTAACGCAAATATATTGCTTTGTGAATTAACTAGCTAGGGGAGGCCAGATGTTTTTCAACATGTACTGCTATTTAAACTGTTTAGACAAACTGATAATTTCCAGATGGAATATTATTAATGATTTCTATAAAAATGTCAATAATAGTCATATCATAAACAAGCTTGAGCAAGAAAAGTCTGCTAATTAACTGCAACTCTGAAAATATGTGTAGTGATAAAGTAACACGGATAAAAAAGGTCTAGAATTTTATTTTCATTCATGGTTTCAGGTCTCCTTCCATCTCTCACTTTTAAGAGCACTCTATCAATATTAGAGTTGCTTATTGTCTAGGTGTATGAGTGGTATTTCCTTCTCCTGGGAGCTACAGTTACGCTACATGCTGACAGACTCTCAAAACAAGTTCTATTGCACTTGCTGAATAAACTCACATGAAATAACCAGGACTTAGACAAAAAGACACAAATATATTAGAACAATCCTTGTTAAAGGAGCTAATTTAGAGGTCCTTGTAGAAATGCTTGCACCACACTTACATCTCCTGTGAGCCTCACACAGCTCAAGAACTCCAAGCTATCTACATAGCTTAACTCATTTCTTCCACTGACTGATGCATTGACAATGGCTTTGTTGAAAGTATCATAGTTTTGATTTATTTTCTCAAGTCCTGGCACAATGAGACCCTAGTCCCTTAACTATATTCTCCACTGCAATACAGTATGTTATTACCATTACTATTGAAATTAAGTAAATAAGAGTAGGAGCTTCTATATGAAACATTTATTTTTTAATATTTTCTTTGTGCATTTTGAACAATTTATGTTCAGGTCTTGCAAACCTGAAAGCATTAAACGTAATTTAACATAGACTCAGTCTGCAGTGCTGGGATGCTCTGGGTTAAATCCCTAGCCATGACAGTGCATAACCTACGTGCAGGTTTGCCTTTACAGGGGATTAATTTTCAGTTGTATGCCATCACTCTAGTCAGAGGAGAAGATTTCATTTTTTAGATTTAAAGTAAACTATGGATTGCAAAGTTTTTAGGACTGATATTGGTTGTGAGTTTATCCAACAGGGTCCATCCATATGGCTAAGATTTCAAACCATCAGCACAGTACACTTACAAGGACTACCACTGCTGAGTACACACAGGGCCAGATAGGTTGATGGATTCATATTGAAATGCATGTCACCATTTTGTGGAAACAAAATAAATCAATTTTTATTGAGTGCTACCTCTAGCCTACTCAAGAGGTCCATCAGTAAGGATTTTACATTTCTTTTGAAATGCTGTGATTTGACTCTGCAGAAAGCTTTGGCTGCAGATGCTACTGGCGAGAGGATAAATATGAACAGTGCAGATTGAATGGGAAAACCTGCAGCTTGAGAGAGACATAGTCAGAGACTATTCACAGTGAATTCCTATAAAGATAAAATCATGTTTTCGTGCATCACTATACACTCACCTCAAAACACTTTCAGGGAAAAAAGACATTTTACTACAAATACAATTGAAATGTTTTGCTAAACATACATAATGATTTGTATCATAAAATAGCATCTTTTGATAAGAAAGGGGATGCCTAAGGAAGTCTTGAATAACAATACACTTTAAACACATTATTTATGTTGCTTGCTAGGAACCTTTGTCAGTCACAATGCCTGAAAATTTCTCTGGCACATTGTCACATTCCTCTCCTTGAATGGTTTGAATCTATAGGTGTTTTTCCACTGCTATAGGCTAAGCAAGTTGTAGATTGGAAAGGAAGAAAGGCTTTTATTTTGAAGATAAGCAGAAAGAGGTACTCAGAAACATTTTTCCCTTTCTTTTCCAAATTTTTTTTTTTTTTTTCATTTCTTCCTCCTTACAGCTAAAATACCATATAGGCTAAGGAGAAATTTCATTGTAGAGCATAGTCTGAAATATAACATTATAATTTTATTTTAATCTTTGTAACCTCATCTATAGTTCTATAGTGAAGACCACAGCTCTGCCCTAGAGTTGAATTGTTTTAAACTTGCTTAAGGTTTAAATGTGATTTAAATCAAATACACAGGTACAGAGCATGCTGCTCTCCTGGAAGCAGAAATGCAAATAAACCAAGACACCAGAAGAATCTTTTCAGTTGTTTGCAGCCCAAGATAAATGTGGAGACCCCCAAAATATGGCTGTTTCTCACAAAGTTGCTTGTTTCTTAGTGATGACATTAAGCTTTAGTACACAGGACATGCAGAGGCAGGCAAGGGAAACTCTTGAAATGGATGTTTTCCTGGATCCAAGCAGAAGTGAGAACAATAGCTGTGCCAGAGGTGCTTCAATGGACCATGTAACACTTCATGATTCTGTTTTCAATTTGTATCAATGTTGCTCACAGCTCTGGTTATCTGCTGTGGAAATTAAAATCCAACTCATTAAGCCCCTGTGAAACAGCCTCACCTCTTTCTCATTAATTTTGCTAACCCTTAGTTACTGTGCTCTTTATGATTTGTATGGTACAAAGCGTCTCTTCTACTTCTTCATAAAGACTCAGTCTCAGACAGAATGCTGCACTATAATTACAAAGGTATGATTTTTACAAGAAGCACGATAGTCTGTAGCCACAAGAAATCACCTAGACTACAAAGATTAATGAGAAGAGACACCTTAAATCTCAGATAAAAAGCTGAATAAAGACTTGAAGGTTTTTTTCTCATGAAATCTCATTTCAGGGAGGAGGAAGGAGATGGTTGCCATAATATTGACAAGGACGAATTTATCTTGTCCTGAATTATGCAACATGGACCGACATCTTTTAATGTGTGGTAACTCTGTAACTCGGTAACACAGAGTCATTGGGCTTATAGCAATCAGCCTTTCAGCTTCTCCCTTGCAATACTTTTGTCCAGAACTCCCTTGCTAGCTCCTATCAATATCTTCTTTCTTAGCATGATTGAAATTCATGCTTTAACACCATCAATTTCACTTTTACATTTAAACCCCATTGAAATGGATAATGGCAATAGCAGAACTGTAAAAGATGTCAGCGCTTTTAGCCCTGCTAGGCAATAGCACTAGAGAACGAATGCTGCAATGTCAGGCAGCTCTCATGTATTACAATAGACCAAAAACCTCCAGGGTCCTCATCTGCAGCAAAACACATTTTCTATCAAAACCATTATATGAATAAAATGTAAGAATAGTCTCCTATTTCAGAGAAGATGGATGTGTGAATGGAAAACTGTTCTGTGCCACAAAGTAATGGATTGAGATTATCTGTACAATTACGCTCAACAAATCAAGGGTTTCTTTTCCTTTCATCTTTTTCCATTCTGGGAGAGGGGAATCTACGCATGCACACTCAGAGCAGTTTGGGTATTGGTACAGCAGCAATAACATCTTTGATTCAAGTCTTCAGATCTGCATCATGAGTAGAATCAGCCCTAAAAAAATCCAAATTCTCTGTTGGACTTTATACAACTTTATTGTCAATGAAACAAGGAGAGAGAAGGAAGAAAAATATCCCAATTGAAAAAAAGGAATGTCATGAGTTATTCAGGGAAAAAAAGAGAAGTCAAAGATAATTGGCAGTGTTTTCTCTGTGTTATACTTTATTTTGAAAGGTGTAAAAGTGAGACAGGCTCTCTTCTGTCAGCAGTGCTAATCTGAGTGGGGCTTCAGTCTGAGCAGGAGGTGCATGTGTTGAGGGAAGAGAAGAGCAAGGATGGCAGGTCATCAGCATCCTAAACCTTTTGCTGAGAGAACTGCAGTGCTTGTGGATTAATATTCCCCACTGAAGGATCTGCTTGGTGTCATTTCTGGTTATGCTAACAGGCATTTAAGCCTTTTTTAGTTCATTTGTTTGCAACTCTGCCATGTTTACTATACGTTCTACTATACTATGTTTACTACACTTAATGTATATATAATTTACTGTATAAATTTTTGCATCAAGAATCATAGAATCATTTAGGTTGAAAGAGATCTCTAAGATTATCAACTCCAATCATTAACCCTCACAGGTTAACACTCACGGGCCAATGCTAAACCATGTCCCTTATCACCACATCTACATGTCTTTCAAACACCTCCAGGGATGGCTACTCAACCACTTCCCTGGGCAGCCTCTTCCAGGACTTCACAACCCTTCCTATGAAGAAACTTTTCCTAATATCCAAGCTACATATCCTGGAGCAACTTGAGGCCATTTTCTCTTGTCTTACTGCTTGCTACGTGGAGAAGAGACTGACCCCCACCTTACTACAACTTTCTTTCAGTTACTTATAAAGAGTAATAAGGTCTTTCCTAAGCCTCCGTTTCTCCAAGGTAAACAATCCTAGTTCCTTCAGTTTCTCCTCATAATACTAGTTTTCTATAACCTTTACCAGCTTTGTTGCCCTTCTTTGGACATGCTCCAGCACCTCAATGCCTTTCTTGTAATGAGGGGCCTAAAACTGAACATGGTATTCAAGGTGTGGCCTCACCAACGCCGAGTACAGGGAGATAATCACTTCCCTACTCCTGTAGTCCTGGCTACACTGTTTCTGATACAAGTCAGGATGCCCTTGCCTTTTTTTGGCTGCCTGGGCACAATGCTGGCTCATATTCAGCCAGCTATCAACCAGTAACCCCAGTTCCTTTTCCTCTAGCAGCTTTCCAGCCACTCATTCACAAGCCTGTAGTGTTGCATGGGGTTGCTGTGGCCTGAGTGAAAGGATCCGACAGTTGGTCTTGTTGAACCTCATACCATTACCCTTGACCCATCGATCCAGCCGGTCCAGATCCCTCTGCAGAGCCTCCCTGCCTTCAAGCAGATCAACACAGCCACCTAACTTGGCATCGGCTGCAAACTTACTGAGGGTGCCCTCAATCCCCTCATCCAGATCAGCTGCCAAAGCTATTAAAGAGAACTGTCCCAAACACTGAGCCCTGGGGAACACCACTTGTGACTGGCTGTCAGCTGGATTTAACTCCATTCATGACCACTCTTTGGGCCCAGTCATCCAGACATTTTTTTTTTTTTTTTAATCCAGTGAAGTGTACACACATTCAAGCCCTGAGCAGCCATATATTCCTTGATTTCTTTGGTGCCCATGAAATAAGTCTCACACAGCTCTAGTTCTGGATTTATTTGATCATTGATGAGCTTGAGGCAGGGGTAGAAAGACTGGAAACCTGGCAAGCCTGTGGCCTTGCATCCTCAGTACAATCTCCACAGACTGTAACTAGAGATGGCAATATTTTATTTCTTGGCCTTCATGTTTATGATTTCCCAACACCATGACAGAATATCATTCGAAAAGAAGCACATAAGTTGCTGCTTAATTTAAAATTAAGGTGGGAGTGTTCTGGTTTCCTTCATGCAAACAGGAATGAAGAAAACCAAACTAAATGGAATTGCTACACAAGATGTTGGCTTCATAGCAGAAAAGTCCTTTGACAACACCCAGGAAAAATAATCCCCAAGTCAACAGATGAAGAGTGTATTAACACTGCATAACAGCAAACTGAATTAAAAAAACACTCTTTCAGGCTAAACAAAAAATATCTGTTAGATTTCAATTTTCAAGATAAAACTAGCTCTGTATCTTTCAACAAAGTAACATATGGCTGGAAGTCCATAACAAAACCTGCTAAGAATATCAACACATCTAAAGATGAGTTCAGAGATAGCAAAACAGAGAAGTTAGCTCTGCTGTGGTGTTTGTCACATTCAAGACAGTTCAGATTTTAAAGGATAAATTCTAGGGTTTAGAAAAGAGAAGAAATTTTTTTACAATTACCTCAACTTTGGTAGACTGTAGCATTGTAATGGAATACATTTAGACTAGACTAGACTAGACTAGGCTAGAAAATTAGTTGGAAGGTACTTACATTAAACACCTAGTTCAACTGCCTGACCAACTGAAGGCTGACCAAAAGTTAAAGCATATTGTTAAGGGCATTGTCCAAGTGCCTCTTAAACACTATAGGCATGGGGCACTGACCACCTCTCCAGGAAACCTGTTCCAGGGTTTGACCATCTTCTTGGTAAAGAAATGCTTCCTAATGTCTAGTCTAAACTTCTTCTGGTACATCTTTGAACCATTCCCATGTGTTACTGGGTACCAGGGAGAAGAGATCAGCACTTCCTTGTCCACTTCCCCTCCTCAGAAAGCTGTAGAGAGCAGTGAGGTTGCCCCTCAGCCTCCTTCTCTCTAAACTAGATAAACTCAGTGTCCTTAACCATTCCTTGAAGGATATGCCTTCCAGCCTTTTCACTAGCTTTGTTGACCTTCCCTGGACACATTCAAGGACCCTCACACCCTTCTTAAATGGCAGGGCCCAGAACTGCACACAATACCCAAAGTGAGGCCCCAACAACACAGAATACAGTGGGATAATCACCTTTTCTGACTGGCTGTTTCTGCTGTGTTTAATGCACCCCAGGGTGAGGTTTGCCCTCTTGGCTTCCAGGGCATACACTGCTGACTCCTGTTAAACCTCCTGTCAACCAGCACTTCCAGACCCCCACTTGCAGGGCTGCTCTCCAGCCACTCCTCTCCCAGTTTAGACTTCTGCCTGCTGTTACTCTAACCTAGATGCAGAATATGGCATTTCAATTTGTTAAGTTTCATCCCATTAATCATAGTCCAGTGCTCCAATATATCTATATCCCGCTGCAAGGCCTCCTGTCCCTCAAGACAGTCAGCAGCACCTCCCAGTTTAGTATCACCAGCAAACTTCCTAAGTGTGCATTCAACTCCTGCATTTGGACCATTGATAAGTATATTGAACAGAACCGGCATAGAATTGAGCCCTGAGGAACAGCACTGGTGACTGGTTGTCAGCTAGATGTGTCCCCATTCACTGGAACCATTTGAGACCCACCATTTAGCCAGTTCTTCACCCAGCGTGCCATGAACCCGCCCACCTCACAGCCGGACAACTCGTTCAAAAGTGTGCTGTGATGGGCACGATCAAAAGCCTTGCTAAACCCCAGAAAAACTACACCCACCACCTTCCCTTCACCTACTAGCCAGGTTAGCTTATATCTTCTCCCTGCATAAACAAACCATGGCTCTGTAAACTTCCTGCAAAGCCTAAGATCATAATTTTTTTTTTCCTCTTGAGCATCATGAGAGGTTCTCTGTAAAGCCAAGCTAGTCTACTGCCCTGCTTGCTTGACTTACGACACAGCGGAATTGTCTGCTCCTGTGTTTCTAAAAGGTGATTCTTAAAGACTGACCAGCACTCGTGGACTCCTCAGCCCTCAAAAGCAGAGCCCCAGGATACTCTGCTGACGGTATCCCCAAGGAGTTTAAAGTTTGCTCTCTTAAAGTCCAGGCTAGAAATTCTACTGTCCTTTTTTTCTCATTACAGTGAAAATTTTAAACTCAACCACTTAATGATCACTGTGTCCAAGACAGCCATTTACCATCACATACCCTGTAAGTCCTTCTGTACCCATAAACAGCAAGTCTAGGAGGGCACCCTTCCTAGTTCTCTCACTGAGTACCTGTGACAAGAACTTATCTTGCAGGCTTGAAGAATTTCCAGACCTGCTGGTCAAACCATATTTTGGCTGATCTAACTAAAACTGTTTCCTTCTGAAGAACAAGAGTGTTATAAACCCTGAGAGATGAAGGGAATCTAGCAGAATTGGGCTGAGAGTCTGCTTTTGTTAGGATTTGCAGGAAGCTTGCAGGGGTCTAGGGTTTCAAAGTCAGGAAGAGATCAATATGTTCAGATACAGGCAAATAAGAAAGTACATTTGAACTGAAAAACTGTACTTATGGTTTTGAATCTCTTTGATTTCTATACTACACCTCAAACTCAAAGTAATTCCTTGAGGCTTTTCTTCTGGAAGTTCATTGAATGCATCTTTTCTGAAAATGAGATCCTGAAACAGGTTAACCTTTACTGAGCAATTGGGCGGTGATCTTCCAGTGATACCTTTGTCTCCTCCAGTTACAGACAGGTTGGTTGATCCCCACTCATAGTCCTTTGCCACCTCCTGTGCTTCTGCGAATGCCAGAAGTCCTGCCTGGCTGACACTGTTGTGACAATGGCTGATCTCATCATAGAATTTACCA
Organism: Merops nubicus; assembly: GCF_000691845.1. Taxonomy (NCBI): domain Eukaryota; kingdom Metazoa; phylum Chordata; class Aves; order Coraciiformes; family Meropidae; genus Merops; species Merops nubicus. The sequence continues at coordinate 11,942 of NW_008598024.1, forward strand.
CCTTTTCTCACAGGCCCAAGGTCCAAAGCACCAAACTTCTTTATGCAGCTCAAGATACTGAGGAGAAGGTAACTGTCTTTCAGGAATTACAAGTGCAGGCTAGCCTTAAATTGCTTATTTAGAAATTCAAGTCTGCTCTATTAGCTGGGATCAACTTGAGTACTATGGTCAGTAACAAAGGACATAAAAGAGTCCATCTTAATCTTGCATTAAGATTGCAGTAAGATGGATAGCAGTTCATCTCCTTGATGTTATAAATGATCTGTTTCCATAAAGATTCTCAAGTGACATAACACTTACAAGATATAGATCAATGGATATAAACACAGATTCTTAAGTTTGCTTTACTCTGCCAGTCACCATATTTGCTGAGTGAGGGAAAAGTGCAATCACATTTATCAGTGAAATGTTGGAGTCAATGAAACAGATTCAGTGATGCAGAAAAGTTTCCAGCACCTGCTGAGTTACCTCCAATCATCTTTGGAAAATCATTTTTCAAAAGTCTTGCCTCCTGGTCACAACACCTAATCACGATGCATACCCTGTCACTGTTAGCATCATTACTTTCATCTATCTAAAGAATGAAAGGTCCTGATCTGGCATGGTTTACAACCTGGAGCTGTGTAATGTGCTGATGGAGCTTTAATGATGCATGTAAACTGGTGTCCTTTCAAGGGAATTTTTTTTAAACAACAACTCACCTGCAAACATCAGCTTGATCACCCCTGTGCCACAGTCAACACAGTGTGTAGGAACCCTGCCACGATGCCAGTCGTAAGCATTAAATACAGGACCCTGCTGTCATCCACAAACCATGCTGCTAACTATGAGGATCTGGTTCTCTGTTGTCTTGTATTGCCTAGACTCGGGTATTTATAACTGTGCAAAGCAATTGCAATAGATTAATGTTCCCATCGGGTGGGACTGCATAGCCCCCGTGTGCTCAGCACCTGACTGTGCAAGATGAAAGGCAAACACACAAGGGCAGAAATGTAAGAGAACAAAGATCTTTCTTAATGGCTCTGCTCCTCTGTGGTACTAAATTTACCTCTTGTGCTGTGGAAATGAACTATGGGAAAGGGTATTTCTCAGATCCCTCCTCTCTCCTCTCCAGACCCTTGGCTAGGTATCCAGGCAATGAGATGTGGCTCTAGAGTTCAGGAGAGCCATAGAGCCATTGCACTGGCCCAACACCATGTGGACAACATGATCCAATAATCATTCCTATTGGCTATCCCTGGCAATACTTATTATAAGAAGGATGTGCTGGGTAATCTCTACACAGTTCTCCTCCTCTACATTTTCTCATTTCTGGAGGAAAGTTTCTCTGCTCAGGGTGACATTTCTGTTTCTATGTGTGGCCTCAAAGTCACTGATGGTTTGGTGTGGGTTTGGCCTCAGTGTCCTGGCTCCTTGACGATCTGATTTGTGTTCTACTTGAGCAGCTTCACTTTCACAATGGAAAATGTTCTTCAGAATTAAAATGTAAGATGCAATTTAGTCTTTATGTAGCACATTAACTATTTTTCATGTCATTGATTCCAGAATTACCAATTACCTATTATTCACTGAGATCATCAAATTATTTTGCTTGATCTTCTATTACTAGATGGATTTCAGAACCTTGTGAATTAAAACTGAGGATGTTTAACTCACAAGATAAGACTAGGTCCTTTGATGAATCATAGTCCTCTGAGCTTTGATGAAACCTACAGCTAAAAACATTTGCTTGAAGTATTAATTTAATTCAGTAGGTGCACTAATACAAAGTGATACTGTTCTACTGCTTATCTGTAGAAATATACTGTCAATGACTCCTTTGTTCATGTCACAATCCAAATTCAACCGAAATTAAGAAATACTTACACTCTACATCAAACCTACAATTAAAGAGTAAAACTATAATCTTCATTCTCATGGTGCCACTCCAGTTTTACATCACTGTAATATCATTCTAGGTGCAGCTTCCCATAATATATTTTATAAGCATGTGGTTTTTACTGACGGGTGCTATTTATACTACCTATGCTCTCAGTTAAGCGCATTTGTGGACAATTTGAATTCTAGAGATGGACATCCTGTTCTGCATCTAAACAGCAAAGGGCTTAACAATTCTCTATCTAGTCCTAAACTACCAGTCCTAGGCTGCTCTAGGAACTGAGAAGAATCAGTGCAGTCTGTGTTACAATACCTTTCCACCCCACAAACTGAAGCTGTGGCTAGAACATTTGCTGTAGTATGTGCTCCGGCCCTAGACATACTCCTTGATATGCCTCTGATATCAGACTTTGCAAGAGGGTCTTTGAAAAACAGTTTTATGATTCATTTCAATATTGTCTATGGCAGAGAAACTTCTCACTTGGCTGCATTTGAGCTTTTCTTCCCTTTGCTGCCTCTTCTTTGCCTTTAAAATACTGTAAGACTAATCCTGCACCCAAAGATCTTGCTGTGATCTTTCCAGATCTTACACTATCTCAGCACTGTCCTAAAATAAAGAATGCAAAGAAAAAGTACTTAGAAAATTTCAGTTTAAACAGAAAGGTTTCCTGCATTAAGTGGTCCCCTAGAACCATGTGCCTAGCTACACTGCCTTTATCCACCAGTTTTAGTCCTAACATTACCCCAAGTGCCACTGTTGATATTATTATCAGAGAATAAAGTTACAAGGGAAAAGTGACACAGGTGAGCTGACTGTAGAATTGCAGTTCTCACTCTCTGAGCAGACATTCAAATCACTCTTCAAATACAATACAGGTGATGCAAGCAAATTTATGTAGTGTAGTAACAAATCTAAGCCAGATTCCTAAACTAAAATTTTTTAGACTAAATAGGTCATCATAAGGTGAGAGAAGGGAACTATTGGACTGCTGTTGCAGCTAGTCATAACATTCTTATGGGTTTGCATGGTAACAGCACTGAGACTGAGAATCTTAATTGTATATATATA
>NW_008598025.1:0-32419 GCF_000691845.1 Merops nubicus
GAGATGCTTAGGGCCACTGTTTAGTGGTTGACTTGGCAGAGTTAGTTTAAAGGTTGGACTTGATGATCTTAAAGGTCTTTTCCAACTGAAATGATTCAATGATTTTACGACTCTGAAATAATTTCCTCTAAAAACATATATAAAGAACTCTGCATATTTGTATACCCTTGTTTATACATCGAAGGTCACATTAGCCTGTTTTTTACTGCAGCATTGCACTCATAGGCAGTTATTAGTCTATCAAGATCACTGTCATTTACAGAACCACTCCTTTTCATTATTATTTTCAGTTCGAGTTGCACATTTTGTTATTGAATGTACAAAGATCCATCTGTTTATATCAAAACAAATTTTAGTTTTAAGGGATGACCTCTACTAAGTGACAAAGGCTGTTCCCTCTCTGCACATCCTGCTTTCTTTACTTATTACTCTTTTGTCAGGTAATGATTTTCTAATTATTTCCATGTTACCGATGAAAAACGTTGGCCAGTTATAATTCTGAATGCTGTTTAAGGAATATGTCAAATTCTGTGATTTAACAGTCACTGGAAACTATTTAAAGGTTTCTTAAACCTCTTTTTTTTTTTTTTAAAATATATTTAGTAAACAATTTGGTAAGCTTTTTACTGTTAGAACACTGTGGCATTTTGTCTTACTTTACAAAATCTAAACATATTACCTCTGTGGATTGTCTGCTTCAGGAAGACAGAAAGGAGGAGATATGCAATATGCAAGTTACCTTTGGCAATTAACACGCAATCAACTGGGAAAAATTATTTAAACACTTGGGGGTTTTGACCTGCCCTGTTTTCCATAAAACAAATGAACAAGCATTCATTATATACGCATCAGTTTAATCCTTTTCCAGCATTTCCATTATTTTGCATGCAACAGTTATCTGGTATAGGCAAGATTAACAAGCAGCAGTAATAAAGGCTGAGGAGTACCTGTCTAGATCACAATTCTGCTGGGGAAATATATAGGAGCCATTGCAAATCATACACTAAACAAAGTATCGACAGTGCTGTTTGACAGAGATAAACAGGATTATAGCCAGCAAAATATTTAATCTTTCCCCTCTCTTCAGCATTTGGAAGCTTTTAGTAGCAGTGCTTTGCTTCAAAAAATACCTGGATCAGTTGCAAAGACATCACAGGAGAGCCAAAGGAACAATGAGCTCTCTAGACAGGCTGTGCTCTGGAAGGTCTGAGCGTAACGGAGTCATTTAGCTTGGAGGTTAAATTAGGAGGACTATCCACTAACAATCTTCCAGTGTGTAAAAGGCTGTTTGAGGCAGAACAATCTGTTCTCTGTTAGTGGCCAAAAAGGAAGAAGATATTTAAATTACAGTAAAAAGAGTTTTATGTTATTCTGCAGGAAAATCCTTACTACCTTTACAGTTATAAAGAAGAGGGATAGCTGTGACTAATTGGGAAGCTGGGGAATCTCCACTATAGGAAAGGTTTAAGACACCTTAAAAATTGTCAGACCTGGTTTCTACATGATCTCATATTGCCTTGGGGCAGAGGGGGGGAGCTAAGTGACTTCCTGCATCCTTTCCAATGCTGTGATTTTTATAAAAATCTAGTTACCTGGTTAATGGTGCTTCCCTTTTCTTCTCAAACTACTACTCTAACACCTATGCTCTTCCAATATTCTTGAATTCCCAAAGTCCCGAAACTCATTAAATTTACCATCAGTAGCCTAGAGATCTCCGCAGTCAATTCTTTCAGGGCTCTTGGAAGAGAACTATTTACACCAGATGGGAAGTACTTAATAATCTTCATGTTATGTGAATAAGTTGTGAATTTATAATTTTTTCAATACTGAATACCTTATTTTCTGCACCTTTCTAAAAATAGTTCAATACTATTCACACAAACATTTTTATTCATAATAAAACAGAAAATCCCATTATCCTGACTGTTGTGAGACTTGGGCTTTTACCTAATACACTTAGCTTCTGTTTTCAATTTTCTGCACTTCATATTTTCTAATGTGTATTGATTTCCACATGTATCCTCTTTTCCATTAATTATATACAAATGTTTATACTTCCAGTTTCTGCTTTCATGTTACCTCTAATGTGAGTTGAGCTGTTATCCAGAATGGTTTTTTTTTTTTACTTAATGATTTCCCAAAAAAGATTTTTTAAAAGGCATTTCTTCTTTCACCTGTTTCATTTTCACATTTGCAAACTCACACACACACATTTAGAATTCTCCTCTACTAAAAGAGAACTGGTCAGAATAATTTTTCATGTAAAAAACCCCAGTATATCATTCATTATAAATTCACCTTCTTCATCCTAACAAGTTTGCAGCATTATTAGACTGGGTGCATATCTGTTGCAACATTTATGTTGGATAACTATCTTTAACTTTGTGGTGTTTCACTCCCAGTTATGTGAGGCCTCCAGTAAGCACCTTCAAAAACTAATTCCACCCCAGCACCGTTTTTTTTTTTCTGTACACTGCATACAGATACTTAAGGAGTAATATAATTCAAAATCCTGGGGCTCTCAGCTAACAAAATTAAAACAAACAATGGTTCTTTTGCATAAAATGCCACCACTCACCTTTTTTTATTCAAACTTTTTTCCCAGAGAACCTTTTAACCTACTTCTTAAGAAGATCATTTTCTTAAATGAATTTATAATTTATGCTCTTTGCTACATCATTTTACATTTTCCTACCCTGTCCTAGTGCTCCTGCTATTTCAGAGCAAATACAATTACCCTTTCCATACCTTACATGCAAATGTACATTATCCTGAGAGTGGGAGGCTGCTGTAATCCTACACCATCTCTCATCAGAACATAAGCCAACACTTCCATACCAGAAGCTTCAGTTTTACACATCCTTTTTCACATTGCCTTTCTCCCATTCTCACTTGAAAAATCAACACGAAACCCTTTACTTTCATGTTGCATTATTATTACCATTGCCAACCATTACAGACCCCACAGTTACACCAGAGTAACCTCACCAGATTAAGAGTTAAATAGAAAAAACCAAGATGAGGCTCTGACTTTTTATCTTGTGCATTTTTGGTGGAAGACTTTACTCAGTTTGGATTATGAACTACCTATTTTTTTGTGACTGCACCATTTAAGTAAGCAAGATAAGTAAAGTAAATGCTGTACTTTTTTCCTGCTAGCTAAAATCGTAAGACACCACACTGAGAGATCTAATTTATGTAATTATTTAAAATGAAAGAGTAATATTTGTACCTACTGAGACAGCTGATGGAGACAGAGGCAATTGATTCCAGCTGTATCTTCAGTACCACTACTTCATAGAAGTGTCAGACCCCTGAAGCTAGTGAAAGGGAAGTTGCAACTAATTGAATCTCTGAACGATATCGTATTTCATTTGAACAAATTGTTGGATAAGACACATTGTGAACCAAAACTTTGTTCTTCAATATGTCATTACCTATTACTCTTCCATGCCTATGTGTTGCTTTCCAGTTGCAATTCATCTGCCAATTTTTTCAACACCATATATTTTTCAGCAATCAGAGTTTCTGAAGGCAGAACGAAGAAATAAGCCACTGGCTTCCCAAAACATTTTGATTTTTATATTCATTATTTGTTCTATATAATCGATTCTGATTGCAGCACCACCTTACTTCAGAAGAACAAGTCATGATTGTCATATTATTGTATCTGTAGAATGGGGAGTTACATGAACATCCACTCAACATTTGCATGTTAGGGTGAACAAAACCCTTACATTCCAAATAATTTAATGTGCATTTCAGCACCTCTGAAGTCTCTGTAAGAGTTAAATCTGAATTGAACCCAGGAATACTTAATACTCAAAATTCTACAAGTAGGCCTAATTCATTTTATGATTTCTACAGCACTAAGGGATTAAGGTATTTTTTACGAGCATTTTCTAAGGCTTATTAATGGCCTACTTCATGTCTAAATTTTCTTTATCTAGAAATGATTACTGAAATTATCCCTGTAAATTTTGACAGTTGGTCATAAAAATTTGCCCTCTGGAGAAAGCCTTTGAGTTTCATACTCAGGAAACAACAGGTTAATGTTAAAGGCGAGGCACCTAGTGGTGATCTCCTAACTGGTTTTCACCCAAGATTGGCCAGGCCTTGAGAGAAAACCAAGAAGAAGATCTTTCCTGTCTGGTTGTGGACATCATCCACATGTCAACCCTGATTTAGACCCCAGAATTTCAGTATTTTACATTGGCATTTGTATTAGTTTTGCTGTTCCATTAAATCCATTTTCATTTCAACACCTGAGTCTTCTTTTCTCGATTCCCTTTCCCTGCAGGGCAGGGGTCACTGAGTGATAGAGCAACAGCTCTGGTTTAGCCCCATATACACACTAAGCATAGACATAGTTATAATCCCAAATTTTATACAGTTAGTTCTTAACCATGTATTCTTCCACTCAACAGGGACTTTTTGCCCTAAGACAACTATTCTGAATGCTAATGCATTTGCTTCTCCAATGTGAGTCTTATTCATGAGTATAAAAAAAAAAAAAAAAAAAAATTCCTGAGGTAGAAAGCAAGCATATTCACATCTAAAAGAAGAGGGTATACCTCAGAAACAGATGAACGCCCAATTTTTCCTTAGCTAACTGTGGAATGGGAGAATCAATATGTAATATCAGAATCATGGAATGGTTTGGGTTGGAAGGGACTTTGAAGATCATCTAGTTCCACGCCCTCTGCTATGGGCAGGGACACCTTCCACTAAATCAGGGTGCACAAAGCCACATTCTATAGGATAAACACTTTGAGGGATGAGGCACCCACAACTTCTATGGACAATCTGTTCCAGTGTCTCACCTTCCCCACAGTAAAAAATTTATTTCTTACATCTAATTTAAATTTATGCTCTTTCAGTTTAAAACTGTTACCCCTCATCCTATCACTGCACTCCCTGATAAAAGAGTCCCTCCACACCTTTCTAGTGTGGCCCCTTTACGCACTATAATATCTCCCCAGAGCCTGCTCTTCCCCAGGCTGAACAACCTCAACTCTTAGCCTTTTTCCATAGGAGAGGTATTCCGGGCCCCTGATTGCCTTTGTGGCCCTCCTCTGGACCTTCCCCAACAGTTTCATGTTCTTCTTGTGCTCAGGACTCCAGAGCTAGGCAACAGTACCTCAGGGTAGGGTCGTAACAGAACAGAGCAGAGGAGAAGGATCACCTCCCTTGACCTGCTGGCTACATTCTTCCTGATGCAACCCAGGATGCGATCAGCCTTCTAGGCTGCAAGTACACATTGCCAGCTCAGGTCCAATTTTTCATCCACCAGTATCCCCAAGTGCTTCTCCATAGGTATGCTCTCAATCCTTCCATCCCCCAGCCTGTATTAATACTGAGGATTGCACTTGGCCTTGTTGAACTTCATAAGGTTGGCATGGGCCCACCTCCCAAGCCTGTCCAGTTGCCTCTGTATAGCATCCCTTTCCTCCAGTGTGTCAACCACATCACACAGCTTGGTGTTGTCAGCAAACTTGCCAAGGGTGCACTTCATCCTACGGTCTATGTCACCAACAAAGACGTTAAATAGCACCGGTCCCAATACTGACCCCTGAAGAACACCACTCATTACTGGTCTCCATTTGAACATCAAGCCATTGACCATAACACTTTGAGTGTGACCATCCAGCCACTTCCTTATCCACCAAGTGGTCCATCCATTAAATCCATGTATCTCCAATTTAGAGACTAGGATGTCACCACGCAGAATGGTCAAATGCTTTGCACAAGTCCAGGTAGATGACATCAGTTGCTCTTCCCTTATCCACCAATGCCGTAACCGTGTAGTAGAAGGCCATCAAATTTGTCAGGCATGATCTGCTCTTAATGAAGCCATGTGAATTGTCACAAATTGTCTTCTTGTCTTTCACATGCCCTAGGCATGTGATCCAAACAGATCTGGTTCATGATCTTGCTGGGCACAGGGGCAAGACTGACTCAGCTGTAGTTCCTTGGGCCTTCCTTCTTTCCTTTCTGAAAATGAGGGTTATGGTTTCACCTTTTCCAGTCAGTGGGAATCTCAACAGACTGCCATGACTTTTCAAATATGATGGAAAGCAGTTTAGCAACTTCATCTGTCAGTTCCCTCAGAATCCGCAGATGGATCTCATTGGATCCCCCAGACTTGTACACCTTCAGGTTCTTTAGACGGTCTCAAACCCGATCTTCACTCACAGTGGGCAGATCTTCCTCCTTCCATTCCCTTTCTTTGTGTTCTGCAACTTGGGCACTGTGGCTCAAGCACTTATTAGTGAAGACTGAAGCAAAAAAGTCATTGAGTACTTCAACCTTCTCCATATCCTAGGTAACCAGATATTCTGGAAAGGATCCGTGTTTTCCCTAGCCTTCCTTTTATTAATTGTGTACCTGTAGAAGTTTTTCTTGCTCCCCTTTACATACCTGGCCAGATTTAATTCAGTCAGGGCTTTAGCTTTCCTAATCTGATCCCTGGCTGCTTGGACACTTTCACTGGACACCTTCCAGGCTACCTCTCCTTGATTCCACCATCTATAGGCTTCCTTTTTGTGTTTGAGTTTGTCCAGGAGCTGCTTGTTCAGCCACACAGGCTTCCTGGTGGTTTTGCCTGACTTCCTGTTTGTCAGGATAGATCACTTCTGAGTTTGGAGGTGGCATTCCTTGAATATTGACCAGCTTTCTTGGGCCCCTCTTCCCTCTAGGTCTGTATCACATGGTATTCTATGAAGCAGATGTCTGAAGAGGCCAAAGCCACTCTCCTGAAGTCCAGGGTAGTGAGCTTACTATGCACCCTCCCTGGTGCCCTAAGGATCTTGAACTCCACCATCTCATGGTCACTGCAACCAAGGCTGTGCCTGAGCTTCACATTCCCCACCAGCCCCTCCTTGCTGGTGAGACCAAGGTCCAGCACAGCACCTGTCCTTGTTGGGTCCCGTATCTATTGGTGAAACGAGTTACCACCCACACATTCCAGGAACCTCCTGGACTACTTATGCCCTGCTGTGTTGTCTCTCCACAGATATAGGGGTGATTGAAGTCCCGTATGAGGACCAGGGCTTGTGAACAGGAGGCTGCTCCTTTCTGTCTAAGAAAGGCCTCATCCACTCGGTCTTCCTGGTCAGGTAGCCTGTAGTTGACCCCCACTATAATGTCACCTGCCCCTGTCCTCCCTTTAGTCCTGACCCATTAGCTCTCTCATCCATCTCCAGGTGGAGCTCCACACAATCCAGCTGACGTACAGGGCAATACCAACTCCTCACCTCCTCTCTCCTTCCTTAAGAGACTACCTTTCCTAGCCTATAACACAGATTTTTCCACCAAGAGCAGTGTCAAAGTGACTTTGGAAGTGTTCAACTAAATAACTTTAAACAGGGGAGTAAGACAGGAGGAGGTTCTTAATTCCACAGATAAGCCAGAAGGGATCAATTCCTACATTTGTAATGCATCAGAAGAGGCTGAGCAGTGCTATGTCAGCCCTGCAGGACAGGCAGCAAACACAGAACTGAAGAGTAAGTCCTCGCAGGTAGAAGCAGACTGTTCTACTTTAATAGACTCCTCACAAAGAATGAGATGCAAAAAAAGTGCATTTAGGTACCAGGGAAACCATGTGTTCTTAACCATTGACTCAGCTTTCATTTCTAAGATACTAACAGGGCTTGCTGTTAAAATGCAGTGAGATAATGCCGTTCACAGGTCCAGAAAATAACACCAGAGCTGTTTTATGTCACATAGCTGTATTATTCTCCTAAGCTTTTGGTTTCATATGTGAGACACAAGGAGGTTAAGAGCTAACCCTGATAAAAGTAGGGATCTCAAAATTATGATAGCAGCCCAGCTGCCTTACGCAATAATTTTCATTCTGACTTGAAAAAGCTAATTGATATTCAATTCACCATCATGTTCATGTCTACAGTAGATTACTGGGCAGATTGTTCTAAATGAACACGAATAACTGACATTTTTGTCAGCTCTGTTTATTAACCTGAGTATATCTTCATTAGAGAAATTAGAAACAAGTGAAATTCAGACAAATGGATTTATCTTCCCTTGCTAGTGAAATATAAATGACTTGTGTGTTGAAGTCAGTCCTCTTAGACTGGGGCTTGGTTTGTGGAGTCATGATGCCAGATTTAATATTCTCCACTTTGCTGTTAACCTTTTCTGTTCAGCATTCTTACAAGCATTTGCTTTTATGTCTTTCACTGTGCTGGTTTTTTTTGAGTGGTGATAAAATGAACAAAAAGTTTACGTATCAACATCCAAAAGTGAAATAAAAGATACAAAAGCTTTTGGAAAAGTACAACACCACCTATACAAAACTGTCACTCAGGCTAATTACAAAGCTAGTAATAGTATGGCTACTGCTCCTATACTCTGCTTTTCTTGGGATTTCCCTCTTCAAGAGGGGTAGACACTTCCCATGGGAGTTCATGGGGATAATCAAATCCACCCTAGGCACCCATTCTTTCTTGCACTGCACTGATCCTATGACCTAGCCTCTCTGTTTGTACAGTATGAAATGGTATTGCAAAGGTTTGTTGCCTTTGCCCTGTGCATTACTGGGGAGGTTGATACAGACATCCCTTTCAACCTAGTCATCTGCCTCTTTTCCAGTGAAGTGAGAACCAGCATCAGTACAGACCTCTTCCACAACAGTCCTTTTAAAGAAAGAAGTTTTAAAGAGAACAGCTGAAAATGACAAAATGGGGACTGGGAAGACAGACTGCTTACTCAAGTAGTTACTTAAGAACCATAATGAAAAATTAACTGTTTGGTGTGTCTGAGAAACAGAATAAACAGATGTTATGAGAGGTACAAAGGCTGAAGCAATGAAAGACAGTTCTTACTTGACTGGCAGCACAGCCCCATAAAGAGCTGTTTGAGAATCTCTAGCTCAAGAACTGAGGCAAGGGACCAGTTGAGGCTTTTTGGCAGGGCCCTTGAGGGTCCATGTTCTTGCAGGTGCAGTCAGAGCTGCAGAGCATGCTGCTGCAAACAGGTTAAGAGCAAGAATCAAGAATCTGAAACTCTGACATACACTCAAATCAGATGTGGGGACAACAGTTGGGGATGTTCCAGGCGTCAAACACATAGGTAGGCACCTTTGTGGTGGCACAGACCCATCCGCTGAAGCCGAAGATCCTTTACTACTCTCTCTCTGAAGTAATGCTACTTCTGTAGTTCAGTATAACTTCTTAACTCTAGGCAGCTACGTAAGAGTTTACCTACATTCAGTCCATATTTTTACATCATAAAATGAAACAGGGTCATTCCTGTTTTGTAGGCAGAAAAGTCACAATACAGAAAGCAGAGATCACATAGCTCATAAATGGCAGATGTTGACTAAACTGCTTTCCCAAGTTAACAGTAATGCTAACCATGTCTGTATGAATTGGTACAGAGGGTGAAAAAGCATTGCTGTTCAATCCCCATCTGTTCCATTGTTGCAGCCTGAACTACCACTCAGAATTTATCCACGTCATACAAATAAGCTTCCAAAAGTGACGGGACATTACTATTATTATCCATTCCAGATCTATGCCAATGCCATATAAGCAGGATGAAGTTAGTATTTCATATTCAAATGAAAGGACATGCCCTCTGATCTCCCTAACGACCTAAGAATGGAAGCGACATACAAAGGATAGGGATACTTGTATTTTTTCTGCTTGTTAAAGGTGGTGTGGTTAGTAATGATTTTTAGCTGTCAGCAGTTAAAGCAAGTCATCAGTAGAGCCACAAGCTGTGGGCATATCAAAGCACAAGCAGTTATGACTTTCAAAGGTGTCAATGCTCTCAACCAAAATGATCAGTTTTTCTGCTTTGCTTCCTGAAGTGGCATCTCATTTACCTGATAAGTTATCTACTTTAGAAGTTAAATATTTAATATAATTTGCCTTACTGCTGTAGTTTGAAAGTGCCATGATGTGCATTAAAAGATTTTAGCAGAACTCCCTTATGAAAAAAACCTCTTAGGAAGGACCTCAAAGGCAACTCACAAAACAAAGTTAACATTTGGCTATATTAAATGTTATCTTTTTTTAATGCAAAACCTCAAAAATGTACAAAAGTAAATGCAACTTAATAGAAAGTTGTTCAACTCATGACCATTCCCAAAGACATCCTAGGTTTATACTCAAGATGATAAAAATGTTCCTTATTTCCTTTGATTAAATATCCAGATAGCTGTTCAGTATAATGTCCTTCAGCTTTGTAGTTCTTTTTTTGACTGAGTCAGTCTGTCACTTTTTCCACTATCTCTTCATTTATAATTTATGGTGTCAAGCACCAAGCTTTCACAGCATGAACATTTTACAGGTGCCAGGTCAGGCTGTCAAGCTAAAATACATGCTAATAATTGGTCGCTTTGAAAATCTTGGTCTCTTTACCTACAGTGAAACATCAACATGAAGGCTCAATTGTTTTTACAAAATAATCAGGTTTTGAATACTTCTAATGTTATAAAGAAACAAATAAACAACATCCTGTCATTTCCTTGACAGGAAATAAGTTTTTAGCATTTAACCAAAGATCAAATTGCTTTAAAAGATTGGACAACATGCAGTACTCACCTCTACAATATACAGCTCTGAATTATACACTTTTAATGCACAAACATGGAGATCAAAATCTCAAAGATAAATAAATAGCATAAAATAGATCTGAGAATGGCATAATTTATGTAGTAAAGAGTTGTACCTGGTCTGCTAACTACTGATCTAATATTTAACAGTACATAGGTACCCTCTTGTTTTCTTTTGTGGCTATATGATAATGTAATTAGAAAAAATGAACTTTTTTTTTCTGATTTCACATCAAGAGGAGAAAGTAAAAAGACTGTTTTTTCCATACTATTTTTGGATTTTTTTTTTCAAACTTTAGAGTCCAAGAGCTGATTTGGATATGATACAGGGAACATTTTTTTCAATATATCTCTTCCTAGCCCATAGCTCTTTAAACAGCAGAAAAAAAAAAAAATGTTGGAACCTAACACATAGTACTAATGCATTTTAAAAAAATAATTTTAAAAAAGCGCTTTCTTATTAAAACAGCATAAAGTAAAAATAGGCACTTCTGAGATGACTGCAAACAGTCTTTCTGGTAACAAGATGTTGTCATGTGTAATACATATGAAGGTGGAAAGCATTTGTGAGACTTGCAGTGACTGCAATGAACATGTCTTGGACACGATGATTTGCCAGGTATAGCACTGCACCACTGCTGCTGGAAACCCAGTAGCACTTGGTGACTGACTTAGTTCAAAGCACCACTTCAAAGGGCTACTTGAGACTTAAGTGGCTGTTACACAACCCAGTGATGCAAGAGGAAAGTCACAGAGGATTGCTGGAGCGCTGCCAAACGACTTTGAAGGCAAAGCCAAATATAGACTGTATAATACTATATCCACGCTGTTACTGCAGAATACAGGAGCCTTTATATTTGAATGATTATTGCAAAGGTAAATTTAAATTAAAATTTGCTTTATATAATTTTTCTTCAAAACCTTTTTTCCTCTTTTGCCATACTGTCTGAAATGATTGAGCCCAGAAAATGTGAGAAAGGGACAAACAGCCTCATGACTGTAGAGATGAATTACTCTATTAAAGGAAAAATAGAGAATAATTTCAAAATTATCCTTTGCTCCTCTCTGAAAACTACAATGCAACGAAAGTGCTCAATTTGCCTGGCAAGGCTATTCAGTAGATCATAGAATTATAGAACTGTAGAATGGTTTGGGTTAGAAAGGACATGTACAGATTATCGATTCCAACTCTCTGCCATGGGCAAGGACATCTTTCACTAGATCAAGTTACTCAGAGGCCACTCCAATCTGACCTTGAATGTTTCCAGGGATGGGGTATCCACAGCTTCTCTGGGCAACCTTTTCCATTGTCTCACTACCCTTATTGTAACGAATTTTTTCCTTATATCCAATCTAAATCTACCCTCTTTCAATGTAAACTATTGCTCCTTGTACTGTCATTACAGGCCTTGCTAAAAAGTCTTTTCCTGCCTTTCTTACAAGCTCCCTTTATACATAAAAAAAGCCTCAATAATGTCTCCCTGGAGCCTTCTCTTCTGCAGGCTGAATAATCTCAACAGCCTTTCTTCACAGGAGAGGTATTCTAGCCTTCTGACCATTTTCATGGCTTTCCTTTGGACCTGCTCTAACAGTTCCATGCCTTTCTTGTGCTGGGGGCCTCTAGAGCTGGACAGAGGAATCCAAGTGGGGGCTCACCAAAGCAGAGTAGAGGGGAAGAACCACCTCCCTCAAGCTTGGAGCATGTCCAGAGGAGGGCCACAAAAATCAGAGGGATGAAACACCTCTCCTCTGAAGAAAGGCTGAAAGAGCTGGGGTTGCTCATGGTCAGAAGATTGCTGCAGGGCCTCTATAGCACTAGCTGCCCTAAAAGTCAAAACCAAGAGTGACAGAACAAGAATAATCAGCTAATCCACTCCCCTCCAGATTTACTGCACTGCAGGTGTCATTCCAGTCTTACAGAGCAGATAATTCAATTGCATTGTCTTTCCTAAAAATGGCCCCTTCCTGATTTTAAAGGGTGGCATCTCTATCTGCATAGCCAGAGTCTAACTGGGACTACAAAGGATTGGAAGTAAAGCTGGAGAAACAGCACACTGCTACCTGTAAAAAATGGAAATGGCCAAGTATCAGGAAGGAAGAAGCACTGCGGAGAGGCAGCAAATCAGGTGTTTGTGGTAAGGCCAGAGGCCATACAGGTCAACAAATTCTTAAGACCAGGTGTCAGTTGGTTAGGGACAAATATTTTTACTCAAAGATTACGTGAGTGGATTTGACAGTTAAGAAAAAAAAAAATCAATGAAAGCATAATGCTGCGGGAACAGCAGTTTGATGAGGGTAGTTAAGGACCAACAGACTGATGGTGCCTACAGACCAGAGAATGGCAGGTTCCTCTATCCTCCACATGAATGCAATCAATTATTGTTTAATGTTGTTTCCCACCAATAATAATGAATGCCTTGATAAGAATCTCAGTGTGCTTTTTTGATTGTCCACAGTCCCTTCATTTCCAGTGCTTGCTCTCAATCAGAGCAAGTGATTTAAATCTCATACTTAATTTAAAACAGATGAAGGAGGAATTTAAGATGTTTCATGCGTGTAAATGCCAAATTTATAACAATTAATATTATCTTTTATGTTGCTATATAGCCTAATTTATTTCATCTAAGAGTAATAAAAGAGAGTAAGTACTGAGCAATCCTAACAGCCAAGCAGAATCAAATTATGGAAGAAAAAGCTGACATCTGAATTATAATGCATTACGGTAAAATTATAGCTGAATTTGAGGATAATTTCATTCAATTTGACTTTGAGAATGCTATATTACTTTCAGCCTTATTTCAGAATTATACAAACTGAAAAGTGTTTTCAAACTACAAAAATTACGAATTATTATTTGTGTTTCAATAGTTAAGATATCATTAAATTACTATTTGTGTGGCAACACCATACTGGTAGTGAACTTTCTAGCTTTTTAATGTTAATTTTATTGTGTAAATGTAATAAATAAATCTGGGTTATAAAACTGAAACAAGTTGCAATAGAGTTTTCAGCTGCTTTAAATAGAGCAAATGAGGTGAGATAGTGCACAAAAATGTATGCTTTTGAGACAAACATCTTTTAACTGTGAAACTCAGTGGAATTCCATCAAAGATTAGTCTCGAGACTGATCTTTAATATTTAAGTAATGTCCTTGGCCAAAGTAAGCCTGTTCTAATGAGACTTTTTTTTTCTTTTTTTTTTTTTGTGGGAAAGTTGCGAGGCACTGTCAAAACAACTGAAGGCTAAAACACTATGTGGGGGGCTATGGGGAAAGAAGGAATGATTCTTCGTAATCATGATAATAAAAAAGGAATGATATTAAATATAAATCATTACACAATTCAGAGGTAGCCAAGAATTTCTTCTATGAAGTAGAATCCTAGCAGCAGATTGAGAAGACGTGCACATATTAGTTGATGATAAGCCAACCAAGGACCAAACAAACAACATAGGAATGAACGCGACAAATGCCATCAAAGAAAGTGTCAGGCATTTCTAATGTAAATATGACTATTGCACAAAGCACCAGCAAAATCTCACCAGCAAAGCTGCATATGGTTCTGATAAAGAAAGAATGAATTAAAATAGAAGAACAGTCAAAGGCAACTGTAACAGCCATAGTGATCAGAAGTCTCTTGAATGAGAAATGAAAACAGTATGCCAAACCCCAAAAGAGGAGCTACAACTCCTTTTCCAAGACAATGGAAATATGTTCTTAAACTCTGCAACAATGCCAGTACAAGCATGACTTAATAAGCACCAATCTCAAATAAATGCAGTTTATAAATGTATTTTAGTTTCATAGCACTGATGTTCAGAACAACTTTCCAGTAGAAGCAATGAGGGAACATCACTTAAACAGATTTAAGATGAAAACTAATAAATTTTTTATACAGCACCATATGAGGCATTTGCTTGTGGCAACAGAGCTCTCTCCCAATTCTGTGTTCCTCTAACAGTCAACAGAGCCACTTGATGCAGTGTAAACAGTCTTGGCATGTATCACCAGTGGACCTGCTGGAGCGTGTCCAGAGAAGGGCCACGAGAATGATCCGAGGGCTGGAGCAGCTCTCCTACGAGGACAGACTGAGAGAGTTGGGGCTGTTCAGTCTGGAGAAGAGAAGGCTCTGAGGAAACCTTATTGTGGCCTTCCAGTATCTTAGGGGGGCCTACAAGAAAGCTGGGGAGGGACTTTTTAGGATATCGAGTAATGACAGGACTAGGGGGAATGGGGCAAAGCTGGAAGTGGGCAAATTCAGGCTGGACATGAGAAAGAAGTTCTTCAGCATGAGAGTGGTGAGAGCCTGGAATGGGTTGCCCAGGGAGGTGGTTGACGCCCCATCCCTGGGGGTCTTTAAGGCCAGGCTGGATGAGGCTCTGGGCAGCCTGACCTAGTGTGAGGTGTCCCTGCTCATGGCAGAGGGGTTGGAACTGGGTGATCCTTGTGGTGCCTTCCAACCCTGACAGATTCTGATCTGTTTTAGCAGAGGCCTTTAGAGCCCTAATGGCTCAATGGTTGGACTTGATGATCTTGAAGGTCCCTTCCAACCTAAAGGATTCTATGATTCTAAATACAATTTTTTCTGTCAAAAACAATTAAAAAATCTTTCAATGTCAGCAGTGTTACTGTAAAATATTTTTCTCGCCTCCAAGGAAATTAAGCTACTTGCTGAATGATAAACTGACTTCTCCATTGCTAATACCTGCTCCTCTGTCTTTGAAGCCAACAGTATGTTCTTCCCTCCAACCCATTTCCTTTTGGAACACACTAAAAAGCAGTTAAATAAGTCTTGAACCCTTTGCACAGAACTGCAATATAGATCTTTCTGAACTACTTTTATCTTTGACATAAGTCTTCAAAGGACATAACCCACATTCTGGACTAATAGCCTGTAAAACTGCATTTTTTGAACAGTAGTGGTATTGAGCAATAAAAACTGAATCAATGGACTCATTTCTTAACTTGATCACATTCCTTCCCTAACCTACGCTGGAATTAATTTATTTTTTATATTTTTTTAAAATTATGTATGCTTAAAAAAGCACTAGAACATGTCTGAAGTCTACAAATGCGTATGCTTACGCCTAGAGATGACATTATTGAACAAACATTTATTTCCAGCCAAAATAACCCCAAAATTTTGTAAATTTTTAAAATATTCATGTATAAGAGTCAGAGGAATTTGATTTTTTAATCTTCTCTTCCTTCTTCCTATTTTCTTCTCCTCTCCCCTATCAAAAATGTACTGTTCCATCTCATTATCTGCTATTTTAGTTTTTTTTTTATAAATTTTGTGCAATGAAAATCATACCTTTGTTCCTTAGAGCTGCATAAACATTTACCTTGACTCAAAGAATACTACATCCATGAAGCTCACCAACAAGAATTTTCATTCATAAAGCATTCCATATAACGGATATTTCTTCATTCCTTTCCATAGCTTCATCTTAGTTAAATCAGAACAATAACCTTTGAATATATGTTCCATGTAGTAAAGGCCTCAAAACCCAAATATTCAAATTAATTTTTGTGTTCATGCTGAATAATTTTGAAGTCAACCTGATCTATTATCTGTCAGCTCAAATAATCAGGTCATTAGCACAATGCATTCACTGAATTTTGTAAAAATTGTTTCTCATTTGGACACAAGAACACCAGGCATCAGAAAAGAAAGAATCCCTTAGGTCAGAAACTCAAGCATCCATAATTAATAAACATAATAAACATAACTGTTTATTTAACAAACAGTTAAAAGTTTAAATACATTAGTGCAAAAGAATGAACTATTCTTCAATTACTCTTAGCACAGCTTAAATATCAACTCACTAACTTTTTCATTTCCTAAACAGAAAATAAAAAAGAAGACCCTTAACTAAGCAGATGCTTAACTGAAAGTTATCATGAAGAACTTGCCCATAGCAAGACTTTTATTTTTTTTTCTCCTTTTTTAAGATAGCAGTCCTTATGAATCTAACAAGCAAAGTATATTGCATGCTACAGCAAAGGAAAAAATGTCCAACCACAAATTGCTTTGGCAGTGTCATCTGACCTGGAGAGGTAGAAAATTCCCATCTGCTCAAATTCTGGCAATTGGTCTTCCTCTGAGAATATGAGGAAGACACACAAGCCTGTCACCTGCAAAGTTTCTCCTTATACAGCACATCAGAACACTTCACCCAAACCAAATACTCTTTTTAAACAGTTTTTTAGTTTTTCAAAGGCAAAATAGAATTCCTACAGTATAAGGGGAAAAAAGAAACCGTAGTGGTAAAAAAAAAAAAAGCTTAATAGTAATATTGTCTGTCCCAAACAGAAAATTCTGCTCCACTGTTTTCTCTCTTCCATTCCCAGCTTTTGATAAATGTTGGTATTGGTATCATTCGCACTCCATAACATCAGCATGGTCTGGTAAATGTCTGCTGCTTAGACCAGAGCTCTGTGATGCACTAACTCCAGTTCTACCCAGTTCCTTTATGCCTTTTACATAAACCAAACATTGCACCTTTGAATTACAGTGTATCCTTAATTTACATAACTGAGTACAGTACCAGATGTCTCACTTCAGCCATTCTTATTTGCAAATGGATTTATAGTACGCTAGTTTTTGGCTGTGGAAAAACTGTGCTGCTTAGGGATTTTTTCATTCAATCCCAATTCTGGGATTTCAGGTCAATTCATGGGACCTTCCAATTTCATAGGGTGAGTACTTTACATAAATTAATTAATCTGATTCTGCCAACACTGGGTTGTGAGCAGTTAATAAACCCACTGGGAGCTGATAAGGAGGCTGTACAGAACACTAACGTAAATTGTTTGCTAACAGCACTTTGTCAACTCCTGTTCCTAAGTATGTGTAAAAGTGAAGAAGGTACTTAGGCCAGACATCTCAACAGGATTCTCGGAATTACTTTTTTTTCTCAGAAGGCCACATTTCACTTTTATTCAAGTAACATGGAAATAATACTGACCGCTAAGGAGAGAAAACAAAGAAAATGGACGGGATCTATATTAATGCAATCAAGTCCCAAGCCATGATTTAGCGATTTTTCTCAAAATGCAGCAGCTGTAGGACACTATTACCTAAGAGCCTTCATTTTTTTATCTCTGGCTAGGTGGAAATGTTTGAAATCATCTACTGCATTTTGCAAGACAACAGAAAGAAAAAGAACTTCCATTGCAAGGTCCACTTGTGACTCTACCTCACCATATTTGGAAGTTTAGGTTTATTAAAACGAACTGCAACATGCATGATTTCTATCACCAGCCTTGGTTTGGCATCATTATAGTATACCAGGCATTATAAAATGCCCATTCTCTATGGTGTGCCTTGTGGTACCTTATTCAGTCACAGTTGATCTAGAAGCCATTGTGTTTCTCTTGGGCATTGTCTTATGGCAATAAAATTAATAGACAGCTTGTATATTCATTATGTGACTATTCTATCTCTAGCTTTGGTCTTGGTTTTCTGCTTTGATACCCAAATGGTCCAGCTGTCCTTTCCTATACCTCCCTTTAAGAAAGTCACAGTGCCTTTCATTGTCACACATGCTTGTTTCTCTTGAATGTGCTCACTTTAAGAGTGCCTAGTACAATTATGTCCTCACTGATTCCTCCTGAAACAATTTTACAGGATGTGGCATAGTGCAAAAAAATTGGGAAACACTGATTATTCACAGCTTCATTTTTTACCAATGCAGATTTTGATCTGAAAATATTTATCAATCAAAATGGCACATATCCATCTATGCCAGTGCACACACAAGGTTGAAGAGACCAAAATGGATGAAAAAAAAACCCAAACATACAATTATTTGGGTTTTAAAATATCATCACAGAGTTACAAGTCAAAGAAAAATGTTTAACCCACTCCCAATTTCTAATTGACTTTCTTTCTCCAAAGATGTTCCTTCCCTGTCCATGTCCTTTAATGTCACGGAAAGCGACTACAGATATTATTTGGGCTAGGAATAGACAAGTCTTGGTAAAACAATCATTCACAGCTAAAATTCAGATTGCTTAATGATGTGTTTTGATGATTCACAGCATGGTTTAAGTTCGAAAGGACCTCTAGAGGTCATCTTGCCCAATCCTTCCTGCTCAACCAGGGCAACCTATAGCAGCTTGCCCAGGACCGTAACTAGACAGCTTCTGAATATGTCCAAAGTGGGAGATTCCAAAACATCCCTAAGGCAACCTGTGTCAATGCTCAGTCACTCTCACAGTGTGGTGTCTCAAAACCACCATAGCATGGTTGAGAACCACCACAGCATAGTGTTTCTCAAAACAGAAAAAAAAAAAAAAGTGTTTCCTGATGTTCAGATGGCATCTCCTCTGTTTCAGTTTGTGCACACTGCCTCTTTTCCTGTCACTAGGCACCACTGAAAAGAGCCTGGCTCCACCGTCTTTGCATCTCTCTTTAGGTATTTATATACACTGATGAGATTCCCCCAAAGTCTTCTCTTCTTTTCTCTAGGCTAAATACTATCAGCTTTCTCAGCCTTTCCTCGTAGGAAAAGAGATGCTCCAGACCCTTCACCACCTTCGTGGTGCTTCACTGGACTCTTTCCAGTATGTGCCTGTCTCTTCTGTACTGAGGACCCCAAAACTGGACACAGCACTCCAGATGCTGCCTCACCAGGGCTGAGTAGAGGGGAATGATCACCTCTCAACCTGCTGCAAATGCTTTGCTCAATTCAGCCCAGAATACCATTGACCTTGGTGTTCTCTCTCAGGCCCTTTTCTGCCAAGATGCTTCCAGCTGGGTGGTCCCTAGCATATACAGGTGCACGGGGTTGTTCCTCCCCAGGTGGAGGACTTGGCATTTCCCTTTGTTGAACTTCATGAGGTCCCTGTCAGCCCATTTCTCCAGCTTGTCAAAGTTCCTCTGGATGGCAGCACAACCCTCTGGCAGATCAGCCACTCCTCTCAGTCTTATGCCATCAGCAAACTTTCTGAAGGCACACTCTGCTTACGAGGAAGCAACCTGCTCAAACTGCAACAGCGGGGTTTAAATCAAAACCATAAAAAAGGGCAAATACCAAAGAATCTTCAGTTCTTGAGCAGTAATAATAAAACAGTTATTTCCCAAACTATCACTTGTAAAAGAAAAAGGTATTTATTGGGACTGAAAGACAGAGAGGCAGGTTAACAAACCTCTTGAGACTTTTCAGTCACTTTGTTATAAACTGGAAAAACTTAAATTTTTGCCAAGGCCAATTGGGTGAACAGATCAATTTGGTAATCCTGTTGAGGGAGGTAAAAGAATTGTTCTGTATTAAAAAATTGACTGACAAAATGAAATAGGAATAAACAGCTAGATATTGTTGACAAAAACTACATAGCAAGATGAAACAAAGCTCTATATTAGGATCGCTGTTTAATATACTTATTAAAGTGGAAAGGAAGTAACTAAATACTACAGCCCTCACCATCTTCTCCCTTAAAAAGAATGCAAGTCAGGTACAACTATGCTTAAACTGCAGCAGAGTAAAACAAGTGTATAGACAGAAAATCAGTTCATAAATTATTCTGGATGCATCTAAATATTCAAGCAATTCAGAATTTCATGTAACAACAGCAACAACAAAAAATTAATCAAATTAGGTTCCACATAAGACAAACTAGATTATAAAGCATTCAGCCCTTCAGGCTACAGCCTGAACAATCAGACGAGCTATATGGTAATTTGTTCATTAACCTTTACGATGTATGCACCATGATCCACCTGAACCAAGAATGGAAGTACAAATGCAAATCAGGAGGAAGACTGCCTGTTGTCAGTAAATTTGCACATTATCTATGTGCAGTTCTAAATGTCAACATCTAATCAAGCCTAATCTATTATTGATTTTCTTTTTTGTTTTCAAAATACCCATCTGTGGCACCAATTTCAGTTAGGTTTCTTCAAGCACATCTCTCAAGTATAAAATACATGTATCAGACTATAGCTATTAAAAATTATTTCATCGTTTGCTCTGATGTAATGGAAACCCACTAATGGTAAGGCTTCAGGACATCACTTACAATCAAAACTACTTGTTACAAAATCAGTAAGGAAAATTATTATTAATAAAGTGAATAGGCTAAGCATTACTGGAACTTTTGGTGTACCGTGGTTACCTAACATGCACTGTGAGAAAGGAACAAAATGGGAAACTAGCTAAAAGTGTAACTTCCATTCCAACTATGGTTATAGCTCATGTTACTCAACCCTCTCATCTTACAACAGACTTTTTTGCCTTTTCAACATTTTCCAAATTAAAATAGCCTATGTAAAACTCTGTTTAAAGTGGATTTCCACAAAAAAACAAACAAACAAATAATAATAATAAAAAAAAAACTGTTAAAGTACTTCCAAGAGCAAGAGAAAGGATGATATGTTTTGCATCTTTATTTAAAGAACACTAGCATTTCTGTGATTTCAAGCATCTTGATAGACATTCACTTTGCTATAAGCTTACATTTACACAAGCTGAACATGTTTGCTACAGAAATTTGAAATTTTGGCACTGCCAAAGCTTATCTATGCTTAGAGCATTCCATCCCCAACAGACTCTATGTATCAACCTGTGCTGATACTGTTACCATATGGTAACTAAGCATACCCCATACTAAGATTAGAAGGCTGAAACAAAATGGTCCTTTCCCTGGGTCTTCTGGCTTCCAAGTCAACAACTACAAAAAGCTTTTAATCTGTATTCTCCCATCTCATTCAGAGCTCAAAGAGAGTGGAAGGACAAGGAAGATAAATCCCAGATGAAACGTAGCAGGATGAGGAACAGAACCATGAAAATCAGACATGAAGGAAATTGTGGGCACTGCTCGACAGAAGCCATCTCACACTAAAGTAAGGTTAAGAAAGGTAAAACGAGGGAAGTAAGGGACAACTGAAGTGATAAAAAGAGCCACAGAATGGAACTGTTACAGTTCTTATACAAGGTAGAGAGGACAACCCTAATGTGTTACCTGAAAATGAGTCCACTTTACTTGCAGATTTCAAAATTTCTTTGTTGCTTAACATAATCTACTGGCAAGGTGCATTCCTTCATTACCATCCAATACTTATGCTGTAGAAGATGTCATGTCTCTTACCTTAAGTAATTCAGATCATTTAGTAGAGGATTACACTGTCAATCTAAATAAACCATTAGCCTGTGTGAATTATATGTCAAGAGGCAAAGAAAAAAAAATGAACTTTTTAAAATATAAAAATTGCAGTAGAAAGGAAACTTCTTATTAACCACACTTTTACACTAATGGGATTAGCAAGTCCCATACTTAAAAGTTCAGAAAATCTAGAATTGAAGTAGTCCCTATGGCTCACAATCTCTATCAAAGATAGCTGATTCCCAAGACTGTGGGAGCCAAACAGACCCATGGGCCAGCTGGCCAAGGCTTCTGCTGTAAGGTTGTGGCCTTGACTTCAGGAAGGTTTTAGGAGACCAGGTGCACAAGATGGCAAGAAAGTTTCAGACCTTTCATTGGTGTGGTACAAACGTACTTCATCTGCATTTAATATTTTGACAAACTGAGTTTTGATATATCAAAGTTTTTTCAAAATAGGAGCAAAATGTTACTAGCAGAGAACAACTTAGTTACTTACAGGAAGGGAAAAAATAACAGTAAGTTTCACTATTGTAACTACCTCCACCACCTACCTCTGAGCACGTGAAAAACTAATTCCTTGGAATATGCAACATGTGTCACAAAGCAATCATGTAAGCTAGAAGCTTTGGCTTTTAACTCTCCTCCTTAGTTCAGTGCCTATAAAGATGAAGAAGGCTTGCTCAAAAGAATATTATGAAAAATGAGTTTAGAAGAGATTCAACACTGGAAAAAATAACTGTGTGTAGATTTATGCTTGCACAGAGTCATGTATTAAACAATGGCAACAAGAAATGTTGGACTATTGCCAACCACTAGCGTAATTTCTCTGCACTAGATAAGATGCCCTGTAGATAGCCTATAGAAAAATGGAGTATATGATAACATCATTATATTCATCTGCATCAAGAGGAACCATTAACATGACACAGAACACCATCTGATATCCTGGTTGACTTTTACAATCCCAGATTTCTTCAGAAGCATTTTTTATACAGTATCTCTCTGTAGTAGTCCTTTCTTTGTATAGTGTAAACAATCATTCCTTTTCCTTTGAATACAGCACATCTTTATCACTTCCAATATACACTATTTCACAAAGGCAAATTCTTACCCTCAGCATGACATCCTTCTCTGTATTTCCTAAAGAAGCAAATTAAGCTAATTCTTTCTTAAATTCTTGGTCTAGAAATCTATAATTTAATGACCTTTTTAATCACGTACCAAAATCACAGGGTAAAGATTCCTACTGTTCTCTCAGCAGCCACAGTTCATGTTCTACTGCATCTGATGGCAGTCTGAGTGAGAGTCTGGCTGAGAAGTTCACATGTGCCACACCTCTCATCATGCTTCTTTATTCCTAAATACTAATAGTATTCATATTTACCTAAATTACATGCTCCTCTAAGAAATAAAGTCCACTACAGTAAATGATTAAATCTAACATAACCCTCTGAGTGGCTGTTCCTATTTTAACCTTCTCTCATGCAAGTGTTTAGCAGCTTCAGCAATGCTGTATCAGGTGTCTGAGTGGATTTTCCCGTAGCAGCCCTCCTGGTGCAGTGCCTTTGTGTTGAGAGTTGGAAGGGTGTTGATGACACCCATGTTGTGACTGCCCCTGAGCAGTGCTCGCACAGCACCAAGGCTCTTTCTTAACATTCCCCCCCGAATGGGATGGGGGGGCAGGGGCAGGAACCTGTGGGGAACATAACCAGGACAGCTGACCTGAACTGACCAAAGGGATATTCCAGACCATATGACATCAGCTCAGCTATGAAACTGGTACAAAGGAGGGGGTGGGGGCTACTCCTCGGTCCTCCAGAGCAACCGCTGTGCGTTTTGTAGCCCGGC
Source organism: Merops nubicus (assembly GCF_000691845.1). Taxonomy (NCBI): domain Eukaryota; kingdom Metazoa; phylum Chordata; class Aves; order Coraciiformes; family Meropidae; genus Merops; species Merops nubicus. Next base: position 23,535 of record NW_008598025.1, read on the forward strand.
TTCCCAGGGAAGGCCAGACGTCACCTGGGGATGGGAAGGAGAGAGTAAGTCCTTGGTTTTTCCTCTTTGCTTCCATGTGCGGCATTGCTTAACTTTTGCTTTCTAATTAAACTGCCCTTGTTTTTTTACCCACAAGGCTTCTGTCTCTATCTTATTTTTCCTTTCCCCTTTTTCCTCTGTGGAGGAAGAAGAGGAAAGGGGGAGGGTGATAGAGCAGCTTGGTAGGCATCACTTGCTAAGCCAGGGCCACAAATACAAACAAAAGCAATCTAACAGAGACAAAGGTTTTACATTTCCCTTACTTTTCCCCTTAAAATATGTTCAGCAGCCAGACACAAAAGAGTATGAAGGACTACGCAATTTTCTATGGTCCTACTTTGTTTAGCAGAAAGTGCTGGACTCAAATCACATTCTGAAATAGGAATCCCTCATTTGAATGCTTTTCACGCAATCCGTTTCCAGCCACAGAGAATGGAAGTGCTGCAGAAAAAATGGCTAGGTCTCTTTATATATATATATATTTAATATGTCCAAAATGTATTTGAACAATTTAATTCTAAATTTGAGCAGAATTATTCCTACAGAATTTGATTTTAAACCAGCACTGCAATCCACTGGGAAAACTAACCTGTGAAATATCAGAGATAATAATTTTTACCAAGATTAAAATGCTAGTGCAGTATTTTACAAAATGCTTTCTAATTCATTCTTTTATTCCTTTATTTTAAGCTAAGGAGGAATCATCAGCCAGAGAATACAAATTACAGTAGCAAGTGCACTCTAACCAAGAGTTCCCAGCCAAGAAAACTCACCCATTACATGCATCAATGATACTGTTAGCTATATATGACTTTTCCCCTTTTGTTCTAGGTGCAGAAGCCATTAAATGGATTGAGACAGCAGAGCTCCCAGTAAATACACCTTTTACTACATCCTCATTCTGTGTGTGTACCTTCACAGTAGTTTGTTACAGATGGTGCCTACTGCCCACCTTTCTTTCTGCATAGAAGTGACACAGCACTCATTTTATTCAAAACAAAAACTTGTATAATTTCAGAAGCCTGCCAGCATGAAGGAATGCTGTATCACAAATGCAGTTAATATACCTGTGTATTAAAATGTTCACTCCAGATTACTAAGCTTATGTTAGTGCTTCTCACACAAGTATTGCTTACACTACCCAGCAGAGCTGCACTGACCTATGAGGAGCTGCTGTGCATCTAGCCCTCATTAATCTGGCATTGCTCTTTCTGGAGAATCTGTCAGCAAACAGTAGACACCTCCAAAGACTGTCTGGTCTGGAATTCAGTCAACTTAGAGCAAATAAACCCACCTCTCTTAGGAAGAAAAAACTCTATCAGCTTCTTACAAATCTACCTGAACACACACCAAATATTTCTATTAAAATAAAGAATATAGCTCCTTCACATTGTTTCTTCCTAGAGACTTTAAGGAGAATCTTAAAGTACAAACACATACAACACAGGGGACAGTGGAAAAGCAGAAAAGGGAAACCAGGTAAAAAAGGAAAGAAGAAAAACCTTCTCCATATTTTCTATGCTGTGACTGATCTGCACCAGCTGATGCAAGGAAGGAAGATGATCTGTGGATAGACGCCTGCCCTGGTCATGTATCTTCTCCCACAGCTGCATTCTGGAGAGCGTGTGGGGGCTTCTCTGTTGCACCAGCCCCCACTCAACTGCTATGTTTTTCAAAAGAGTATTTCAATCCACATTAACATCACAGCTGAGGAAATTTTAAGGGTTATGAAGCTGCTGACTAAATGAATGAAGCATGGCATGGTGGGTAATGCCAAAAAAAAAAATCAGGATTTAATCTTTCCTCAGAATTTCAGTTTGTCTCCTCCTTTGCAGGGATAAATCAAACTAACACAGAACTTCGAAATACAACGTGGGGTTTGCCAGAGAAGTATATGTGGGGGGAGTTAGGGGCAAAAGCTTGAGAACATTTGGATCATTTAAAAACAGATTTTATAATATCATATTGCATACAGATTTTCAGAAAATAGGAAAAATATTAAAATCTGAAGTTCTTTATTTTGATTCACCTTGTTTCAAGTCTGTTTGATGTTCATACAGTTTATTCCGTCTTGTATTGCATAATTCTGACTTTTTCCATAATGAAATCTTTATAGGATTTTGAATCAATATTTTGGAATTGTTAAATGTGAATGTCACCTTTTTATATTTAGAGACAAAATAAATTTTAAAACCTCATTATTCTACAAAATACAAATCTTATTTGCAATCTAAATATAATTTCCTCATAAATGTTCTTGAATTTTAAAAAACTGACCCTGCTGGACCATCAAAATTAATGTCAGTCAAGGCTACTACAGCATTTTTTAATCTAGTGCTAAAGATCAAAATACCCCAACTTTTTTGAAATACACGTAATTATTGAGGCTTTATGTGTTCAGAATGTGAACAGATTAATAAAGCAAAGTTATAGTATATTCTGTCTTAAAGGTTGAAGCATACCATGACATACTGTAAAACAATTGTTTAAAGAGAAGGAAATTATTTGCACAGTATCATAAATGGCGGGGAAACACCCACGCATTGTTTGGGTGGTTGGGTTTTTTAATCTATAAAAGCATCATAAAAAAAAAATTCATTTATTGAAATTAATAAATCTCTAATTATTAAATTATCACCATTAGCAAGGTATCCAGCATCTTCCTACTTTTTTTACAGGGTGATAGAATTTTGCCCAAACGCAGAGATCAAGGACAATATGTGATAGAAATGCTAACATACAGAAATATTATGTTGTGTCTGAAAACTAAATTAACAAAATTTTCTTGCTGACTAGGAAAAAATTTAGGGGGTTTTGTTTTGGGTTTTGTTGGGACCATTTGATTTGGTTTTGTTTTTTAATACAGTGTATTAGCAAACTTCAAATATCCATGTAAAACATGCAGTTCATTTAAAGCAGACTGGTCGGTATCACACGACTTGCTGTGCTCTGTAACACATTAAAATCAGTACTTACATTACAAATGGATGCTGAATTAATTGACTTCTCTTTATTTTGAACAGACTGGCTCTTAGACGTGGGAATGATCAGTAGCCTACCTACACACAAAAAAAGATGTTGCAAGATTGATAATGAAAGCATCCTTGGAACTAGTATAAGGATTGCTGCAATAAGGGAAGATTAACTAAGGGGATCACAACTGAAATGAACAAGCTGAAGAGAATTTCCTTATTTAAATTTTACAGGCTTTTGTATGGCCTGCATATATTCTGGCATAATTACAAGTGAAGACAGAGTGGTGATTACCTTGAGGAATAAGCACAAAAATTGAAAGAGTTGTTTAGAAATGTATTTTTAAAGTCCTAAAAAATAATTCTTTTAAAAAAATCTTCAGTTAATAGGTCATACAAACCAATTCCCAAGTAAAAAAAAACACCAAACATTGCTAGAAAAGTCCTGATTTTTACACAAATTGCCAAGATAGAAGTTCACAAAATCAAAAATTACAAGGAAGTGGCACTCAACAAGTAGAAAGTAGAGAGAAAGGTGTGAGGGATCATTTTCTCAGAAGTTGAATAAGTTGATTTGTATAAACCAGAAAGAAATCCTGCAATTTCATGTTTCTATCATGTAAAAGAAATCTGTTCAGTACATTTCCAACAGCTTATCATAAAGATTGACATACCATTTACAAGTTCAAAACCAGACTCTGAAAATGTCAACAAAAAAACTGTCTATTGTGAACAATACCTCTCCTGCATGGTAACATGGTTTACAGAGATCAGGACAGATTTTGGACAAATAATTTATTTTCCTACTTGTCTATTTCCATACTATTTACCATTCTCCCTCTCTGACAGAGTTCAGCACATTAACAGGGATAACAAAAAGCCAGCTTCTTCTTTGTGTCAATGTCAAGTTAGAGAAATCCAATGACCCTAATGGCAATATTCCATCTTGCACACATAGCTGGAGTAAGAACATATCCTATCATTGCTAGGCTATATTAAGACAGAAGAACAATAAAATGCTTCTCATTGCACATGTATATCAATTTCTAAATATTGCTAATGAGTTAAAGGAGATTTTAAAGATGTTAGGGTTTTCATTTCTAATAAAAATAGTTAACAAATTGGACACGAACTTACTCTGTAACCTACTGACAAACAATTAATGAACTTTTAGACATTTCTAGAATTCTCTAGTGAAAAGTCTCTCACAAACTCTAAAAAAACACTCAACTAAAGTTCAGATCTGAGTAAATTGATCTAAAAATACGTATTCGGAAAACATGGAGAAGATGTCTATATGAAAAAAAAAAGAAAAAAAAAAGAGTTCCTGCATTTTCTTTCTCTCATTTGTAAACTATTTGACTTGCCAAAAGAAGTGTTGTCTGGCCAAAAATTCACTGTCGAATAATTCATAAGAGGGTAAGAATGGTCATTCTACATCAAACTCAAGGTATATCTGATCCAACACTGAAGGCCAGTTTGAGAGCAGCCAGCAGCAGAGGCTTTGAGAAGGGCCTCAGAAGAGTGGGCAGCTGTGGACAGTGGTCCCCCTGTGCTGGTGTTGGTCTGCTTCCCAGGAACCACACCATGGCTTGTTTGCTGATGCAGGAAAGATGCTGGATGAAAATGAAAACACTGACCTCTGAATAAATCATAGAAGACAGAAAAACCACTGCTCACTAACTGTGACCTAGTTTCTTGAGTTTGGTTTTCCATGTCTCCTTATAACATTTAGCTTAACTTTTCACTTGCCTCCTTCCTCAAAAAGGCCAAGTTGTATATTTATGGAAACACTTCAGTTCCTCTGTGGTGTTTTCACACCCTCAAAGTACACAACAGCTACTGTACAGACTTGGTTTTAAACTATCTACTTGAGCTACATATTTTAATTTTTCATATTTCCATATCCCATATCAGTCATTCTCATTTGTCCAACACAAATTATATTTTAAATACTAAACTTCTAAACAGGACTAAGTACTGCCAAATACACCACCAGGAATGTATCTAGAAGCATTAACTCCAAATCTGTTAATCTCATACTTACGGCATCTAAATCAAGGCTGTTGGATAAAAAGTTATTTCATGTATATCTATACTGGCAGAGTTTCCAAGGTCCTCATTAGCATCCACATCTATATGGATGTGAGGGACACAGTTTAAAATATTTTTATAAATGTCTTAATGATTTGAAATTAAAATATGATTTTTCTGATGACTATCTACACATGTAAAAGGGAATGACATACTTTCACTGAAATGGTTTTGCTTATTTAATTTTCTAATTTTTCCAAGATTATATAAATGCTGACAAAAAAATCCTAGCTGAAGAGCAGAACCCACCAGGACAAGTACAATACAGGCAGCAGTGCAGCTTTCTTCACCATACCTTAAGTCCTCAGAGTAAGAGATCTCCTCTAGCAGCAAAACATCAGTCTCATTTAGAGAGACACTACCTCTACAGACACTTAGTCCTTGGTCTCTGTATCACTACAGGAAAGATTCTGAGTGCTGTATGCAGCAAGAGTGTTTATCTGTGATGGACTGCACTTATGTAAAAATAAATATGTGAATAAAAATAAGCCAACTTCTTTGAACTGACTAATAACTCCAGGTCATTAGTAATCTGAGAATTCAATACCAGAATCAAAAAGCTTTATTACCTACTCTGAGTTACCCAATTTACATCAAGTGTAATTACTGTGAAAATAAGGCTATACGAATTTCAGAAGTGACATTTGATGTTATTTATCTCACTTTTTTTTTTTTTTTTGTAAAAGGAAGAAGATGAATACGGATGCCTTTTCGACGGAAGAATAGAAAAGATCAACCTTGCGTATCCCAACAACATACATCGACACATGGTAACTGAAAAACCAACAACTTCCTTTTACAATTCACTGACAAACACGACACATTATAAAATCTGCAATTGTATAGTTTACTTCAGAAATTGTCTAGTGACACATAATGGCAGATACAGTTTGAAAGAAGCCAGGGTACAAAAATCTTTTCTGGTTTACCTAGATGTGGAAACATACGTGCATAAATGCTTAGCACAATACCTTTATTTTAAAAGCTTACATAAGTTTTGCACAAAAATTCACAGATCAGATGCTATTATCTGTATTTTTAGGTTTGAAAATAATTGCCGAATTCATTGTGTTTTGGCAATCAAACAACAAACCTGCAATATAGGCTGAAATACTGCATAGTAATGCAACTTGTTCATACCTGGATGTCATGGACAACTAAAAAAATTTAGATGAACGTGCAAGCACTCACCCCAGACCGTTAATTGAGGCTTATGTTTAAAACAGTTCTGTTTCAGACTGCAGTGGTACACTGTTCCTATGCAGCTCCATGGCCTTGTCTACCTACGGGGTTTTTCTTCACAGTAAACACCAGCCCTTGGCATGGTCATGACTTGGTTTTGAACATACTATTACATTAAGATGAATAAGTTCACCTCCCTGTCAGTAGTATTGTTTGTGCCTGCCTTGCTACAGATACTGTGAGACACCACACATCGATTTATCAGGTGAAGAATAACAACCTAAGAGTCTTTGAACTGTATAAAAAAAAAAAAAAAAGTCTCTCTGTTCAAGGAAGACAAACAAAAAGATTAATCCTAACATAGTAATAACAATAATGTATAAGACTGAAGTATATTAATTCCCTGAAAACCCCTCTCTAATAACAGGAAATAAAACACTAAGAATGAAGTGGAAGGTCTGTCTGTTTACCGAGTCAGATTAATAAATTTAGTCCCATTCCATCTTTTTTCCGCAAACTGTCAAGAATCTCAAACAAAACATCCCTTTGCAATTTCGTATTAATGCTGGCATGTTTGTAAATACAAAACAGAAGACTAAATATACCAGATAGTAAAGCTAAGTTATGATTCTTAGAATTGTTAGTGAAAAACCAACAAGTATTGCAAACTTGTTTCCAAGATGTAAATTCTGAAAATAGCCCCTTACGAAAATTTACGGGATTTTTTTTTTTCTTCCTCAGTTAACTTCACAAGATTTCAAAAAATTCTTCACACCTGGGATTCCAAATGTTAGTAATTGGCATTTTAAACTTACACATTTAAGCATTACACAGTGGGTGACCTCTTTATTGTATCCATTTTCTTTCATCCAATTCCTGGATTTAAATAAAGTCATCATTAAAAGCAGACATTTTTGCTAGTATTTTATTAATTGGGTGGAGTATGTGTTTTGAAACATCTGTATTAATTCAGTAAATTTTCATTTCACGTGCGTTTTGTTGAGTTCCATTTATCATTTGACTTCTATGGCACAACGACAGTACTGAAGGTAAGAGATTCCTCACTTTATTGGAAGTTTTAAGCAAGGTCAAGAAAGAACAGTTATTTATAAGTTAGGTAATTCGTCAGTGATCTATGCAACCAATACCTCAACACTCAAACTTGCTGGGAAAAGTTTTGTCAATGTCAAAAAAAAAACCCACTTCATCCTCGACAGACTCTTCTTTGGGCTAAACTCCTTTGCTAACTGCTTTCCCCACTTTTCACCTGCTTTCAAAAACACTATTTACATATTAGTAACTTAACCCAGGAATATCAAGTACTAGTTTAGAAACCTAATGTAACTTGCATTACTTAAGAAAAATTCTTTACCTCTGCTGTATATATTGTAGAATAACCAAGACACGCTATATGTAAGTAGATGTCTTTCAAACCACGCTCACATGTCTCTTTAGGCCTTGCAGTAAGGCAGCAGACATTAGCAGGCACTAACGAGAGTGACATAAAAGGAAAACTGCTGTGCTACCGTGAAAATCTGACGTCTTTTAATACATGAGTAAGGGCAAAATCTAGTACAGCACTGATATGACTGTATGCTATAAAACTACAAACTGAAATTATTCATCACATTTAGCATAGAAGAGGTGGCAACTTGGAATGTCCTTGCCATAACTGACCCTGATTGCTCAGGGTATTTCTGGCCATACTACCATATTTTCCTATTTTCTAGATGTCTTGTTCTCTCTTCTTAGTGTTACCCACAGAGACAGAATGAACACCAAAAATGGATTGTAAAATACAAACGTGAAAATATATATAATTGATATTGGTCCATGACCAAAGACAGCTTGTTTGATCATTACTTTCCACCATAACCATTTTCCGTGTTCCTTTCAATAACAGCAGGTAAGATAATTTCTGTCAGAGGCAACATTAGATGCCCTTCAGGTACCATATTTTCACTAACTTCACACTAAAATCCTCTAACTCAAAACTAAATTGTACAAAAATAGTTAAAAGTAGGGAAGATCATCCTAATTTAGCAATGGATGCACCCTACATCCTCCACAACTTAAGCAGAGATGTACATCAAACAGACATTTCAGGAAATGCTCTGCAGATCTCCAGATGTTCAATAACATATAACATTATGTTTCACAATCAGTTATGAGGGTTTTTTTTCAGTTCTTCCTAACAAAATTTTTTATCCTCTGGATGTGCTATGCATTTTTATTTTTCTAAATCACATTATACCCTTCTTCATCTAGAGGCATTTTTTCTTAAACGCACACATTACAACCTAAAGAATTAAACTACTGTCTTCGACAGACCTGAAGAGCACGCACCTGTGACAAAGGTTTTAATAGGGATTTTTATCGAACAATCAGACCGTAGCAGGTCAAAATTAGGTGTTAAGAACGGTCAGGCACCTCTGAGCAGCCCGCCGACTAGCAGCGTTTTCTCCTAACACGCGGTGAGCTCTCTCAAACCCATCTGACGACGCTTCGCGTTCGCAGCAATAAAGTAAACCTTAAAACCAGATTTCAAGTAAAAAAAGTGCTACCGCTCCACCTCACCGTGAGGTAACTTTGGGATAC
>NW_008598026.1:0-20663 GCF_000691845.1 Merops nubicus
TGGTTTCCACCCAGCAGAAAGCCATGGACTCTCTAAGCTCTGCACCCACCACGACTGACATGGTTTCCCAGTCGGAGCTCTGGTGGGAACATGCAGCCACCGCAGCATCAGGCTGCAGGCTGTGTCCTGCTATGGCACCGCACAGGGCAGCAGCATGAGCACACCTGTGGGAGGTGCACCCAAGTAGAGGAACTCCTCTGCTTAGTGATGGAGCTCCAGGAGGAGGTGAGCATCCTCCTGGAAAGAAGCATCAGGGAGTGTGAAAGGGATATTGACCACTGGAACCACACCCTGCCTGACGTGAGCCGGGCCTACCAGGCAGACAAGGTATATAAGATGGAGGATTCCTATTCCCCTCTCCACCTGACTGAACAGTGACCAGAAGGAGTGGGGGCAATGGCAACAAGTTCCTGCCTGAAGCAACAGGCACGTCCCCTCAGCAACAAGCCCACCTTCCCAGGGGCACTCACATGACAGATACAAGGCCCTGCAAGTGGAGCCTAACAATAATGAGGACTATAGTTTCCCTAGCTTAGAAGTGTCACCAAGTTTAAGTCAACTTATGTGCTGCATCAAATCTACTTCCACAAAGGAAAAGTGGGTCATTGTCATAAGTGACTCGCTTCTGAAGACAACAGAAGGCTCGATATGGAGACCAGACTGACTTCTAAGGGAAGTCTGCTGCCTCCCTGAGGCCCAGGTTAAAGACATGGCGAGAAAACTTCCTACCCTGGTGTGGCCCTCAGATCATTATCCACTATGCACTTTTCACCTGGGCAGCGATTAACTCACAACAAGAAATTTGAGGGCAATCAAGAGTGACTTCAGGGTCTTAGGATGACTGGTCAAGGGATCAGGAGCACAAGTAGGATTCTCCTTTATCCCTCCAGTGGCAAGGAATAATGAGGGAAGGAACAGGAAGATTCATCAGATCAATATCTGGCTCCAAGCCTGGTGTCACTGACAGGAGTTTGGGCTTGTTGATCATGGGTCAGTTTACACAACACCAGACTTGCTGGCGACAGATAGGGCAGACCTGGTTCAAAGGAGGAAAAGGATCTTTGCACAGGAGTTGGCAGGGCTCACCAAAAGAGCTTTGAACTAGACTTGAAGGGGGAATAGGAGAAAACCAAATTTGCTAGAGACAATCCTGGAGGCAGCACATCAATGTTTGTGGGATGGTGTGCTAGTGAGGTCCTTAAGTCTGCCGCCCTAGTGGAGGTAGGGGCAGAGTGCCACGTGACAGCAAAGACAGAAGTGATATCAATGAGCTAGAAATCACAGAAGTGCCTAGGAATGATCAGGTAGGAATTAGGCTTACTCTGCCCCAAAAGCAACAGGATCAATAGCCCAACTGAAGTGCATCTTCACCAATGCATGCAGTATGGGCAACAAACAGGAGGACCTGGAAACCATTGTGCAGCAGGAAAACTATTATATAGTTGCCATCATGGAAACAGGGTGGGATGATTTGCACAGCTGGAGTGCTGTGTTGGATGGCTGTAAACTCTTCAGAGGGGACAGGTGACAAAGGAGAGGTGAGGGGGTCGCCCTGTATGTTAGGAAGTGTTTTGATTGTGTAGAGCTTAATGATGGTGATGATAGGGTTGAGTGTTTATTGGTAAAAATCAGTAGGAAGGCCAACAAAGCTGATATCATGGTGGGAGTCTGTTACAGACCACCCAACCAGGAAGAAGAGGTAGATTAAGTATTCTATAAGCAGCTGGGAGATGTCTCACAATGTTCCTGTGGGGGACTTCAACTTACCAGATGTCTGCTGGAAATAAAATACAGTGGAGAGGAAACCGTCTAGGAGAGTCCTGGAGTATGTGGAACTGGTAAGTGAGCCAACTAGGGAAGGTGCCCTCTGGACCTGTTGTTCACACTAAGAGAAGGACTTGTGGGTGCTGTGAAGGTTGGAGACCACTTTGGGCAGAGTAATTATGAAATGATTGAATTCTCAAATCTCAGAGAAGTAAGGAGGGAGGTCAGTAGAACTGCCACCTTAGACTTCCAGACAGCAGACTTTGACCTGTGTAAGAGACTAGCTGACAGAGTCCCTTGGAAGGCAGTCCTGAAGGGCAAAGTTGTCCATGAAGTCTGGACATTCTTCAAGAAGGAAATCTTTAAGGCACAGGAGCAGCCTCCCCAAGTGTGCCATGACAAGCCAGCACTAAAGAAAGCCAGCCTGGCTGAACAGAGAGCTTTGGCTAGAACCCAGGAAGAAACATCTATGGCCTTTGGAAGAAGGGACAGACAACTCAGGAAGGCTACAAAGGTTGTGCGAGGCTATGCAGGGAGAAAATTAGAAAGGTGAAAGCCCAACTAGAACTTAATTTGACTACTTCAATAAAAGACAATTAAAAATGTTTCTATAAATACATTAATACTAAAAGAAGGACCAAGGAGAATCTCCAGCCTCTGTTAGATGTCAGAGGAAACATAGAGGCAAAGGATGAGGAACAGGCTGAGACAGTGAATGCCTTCTTTGCCTCAGTCTTTAACAGTAAGACCAGTTGTTCTCTGAGTGCCCAGCCCACCTGAGCTGCAAGACAGGGATGAGGAGCAGCAAGAAGCACCCATAATCAAAAGGAAATGGTTGGTGACCTAATACACCACTCAGGCACACAGAAGTCTACGGTGCCAAATGGTGCCACTGAAGGATACTGAGGGAGCTGGCGGAAGCATTCACCAAACACTCACTTTCCATCATTTATACAGCAGTCCTGGCTAAATGGGGAGGTCCAAGTTAACTGGAAGTTAGCAAATATGTCATCCATCTACAAGAAGGGCCAGAAGCAGGATTTTTGGAACTACAGGCCTGTCAGTCTGGCCTCAGTGCTAGGGAAGGTTATGGAGCAAATCATCTTGGGTTGCCATCACACAGCACATACAGGACAACTAGACAGTTGGGACCAGTCAGGATGGGTTTATGAAAGGCATGTTCTACTTGAGTAACCTGATCTCCATCTATGGCAAGGTAACCTGTTTAATGAATGAGGGAAAGGATGTGGATGTTGTCTACCTGGACTTCAGTAAAGATTTTCATACTGTTTTCCACAGCATCCTCCTGGAGAAACTCGCTGCTGATGTCTTGGATGGGTGCATGCTTTGCTGGATAAAAAACAGGCTGAATGGTCAGACTCAAAGAGTTCTGGCAAATGGAGTTAAATCCAGCAGGCGTCCAGTCACAAGTGGTGTTCCCCAGGGCTCAGTACTGGGGCCTGTTCTCTTCAATATCTTCTTCAGTGGTCTGGATGAGGGGTCAAGGGCACCCTCAGTAAGTTTGCAAATGACATGAAGTTAGGAAGGTGTGTTGATCTGCTTGAAAGAAGGAAGAGTCTAGAAAGGCATCTGGACAGGATGGATTGATGGGCCAAGGCCCATGGTATGAAGTTCAACAAGGCCAAGTGCTGGGTCCTGCACCTGGATCAAAACAACCCCAGGCAGATCTCAAAACAACCCCAGGCAGCTCTACAGGCTTGGGGAGGAGTGGCTGGAAAGCTGCCCAGCAGAAAAGGAGCTGGGGGTGTTGGTTGATAGCTATCTGAACATGAGCCAGCAGTGTGCCCAGGTAGCCAAGAAGGCCAACAGCATCCTGGTTTCGATCAGAAACAGTGTGGCCAGCAGGACTAGGGAAGTGATTGTCCCCCTGTACTCGGCACTGGTGAAGCTGCACCTCGAATACTGGGTTCAGTTTTGGGTGCTTCGCTACAAGAAGGACATTGAGGTGCTGAGATATGTCCAAAGAAAGGCAGCTAAGCTAATGAAGGGTCTACAGCACAAGTCTTTTACGAGGAGCTGCTCAGGAGGTCAGATTGTTTACCCTGGAGAAAAGGAGGCTCTTATCACTCTCTGCAACAACCTGAAAGGAGGCATTAGCAAGGTGGGGGTCGGTCTCTTCTCATAAGTAACAGGAGGCAGGATAAGAGGAAGGAATCTCAAGTTGTGCCTGTGGAGGTTTAGGATGAATATTAGGAAAAATTTCTTCACAGAAAGGGCTGCAAAGAACTGGAACAGGCTGCCCAGTGAAGTGGTGGAGTCACCATCCCCAAAGGGATTTAAAAGATGTGTAAATATGGTGCTTAGGGACATGGTTTAGTGGTTATCTGGCAGAGCTGGGTTAGTGGTTGGATTTGATGATGTTAAAGGTCTCTTCCAGCCACACGAGTCTATGGTTCTATGACTCTACAGCAGAAGTTACAGGGCTTAGCTGCTCAGGCAGCTTCCCAGACAAGTGGAGCCATTTAAGAGGTGATAAAGTATTGCAGAAACTCATAGCTTATACTGGGAAATTCACAGTGTAAAAGCTAAATGTGAGCTGCACCTACATAGCATTCTGCCAAAGCATGTAATCAAAGTGCAAAATTTCCATGGGACAACTTAGAAGTTCCACAAGACAGTCCTCCCTGTATCGATAGCACCTCAGTTCCTGTATAAGCAAAAGGACAACCAAAATAGGCACTCTCCTGCCTTTGGGCAGTAAAAGCAGTGCAGATCACTGATTTGGGTTCCTGAACTTTCACACAGAGGTATTAGACAAAGTGCATGATGCATCTTTTCATGATAGTTTGAGGACATATCAGAGGCAGGAAAATAATAAAGTCTTCCAGTTCTCTTCTCAGAGGAGTTCTGAAGCCTTGTTCAGCCACTCCCCAGCTAGCTTCTTAAAATGATCCAGATTATAATGCCTTTTTCGTTGGCAAGAACAGATGAAAATTAAGTGTGCAAGATGAAAGTGCCTTTTGAAGCAGAAAATCAAAAACTGAAGTGCACTTTTGAGTAGTTTGTATTCAGCCTACCTACAGCCATCAAATCTCGTATGAAAACAAAACGATGGGCTTGACAAAGCCTTTATTTGTCCTCTTTATTTCTGAAAAACCTGTGTTGGGAACTATGCTGTTCAACAAACTCATAAATTGCTTGGAAAACTATGTAAGATAGATGGCAGTTATCAGAGGTATTCAAAGTCACAGCTGATTGCAAAGAATCCCAGAACCGTCCTACAATACTAAATGACTGCATAATAAAACCATAGATAAATTTAATTCTTGATAAATGAGAGTTAATATGTAGAAGTAAAATAAAAACTATAAAAAGTAGGAAATTACTGGGAAAACACTACCTATATTATATTTCTATAATCCACAGTATGTCCAGATCTTTAATAGTGAGTGATACACTGGTGATCCCACCTGAAAAAAAAAAATCCAACAAAACTTAAAAATGTAGAAAAAACAACAGTGATGATCCGTGTGAAATGATTTTCATATGAGAAAAAAAAATATATATATACTGAGACTTTTAACTGAAGAAAGGGATGATTAATGGAGAAAAATATATGAGTCTATAAAGTCATTGGTAGTATAAAACAAGGAAAAAAAAAAAAACCAGACTATTCATAGAAACTTAAGAGTGGCTATGTTGGATCACCCTCAGGTCAGTGTCCTATCTGACAGCAATGAAAAGCTCAGGCACTTTTTGAAGAGAGTAAGAAGGGAATAAAGCATGTATGTGCATTTCCTAAGAAGTCTGAGTTTGCAACCATTTCTAGCAATGTTTATGTATTCGGGATATCCATGGATTGCTTTTCTATATTCACTAGATTTTTTTCCAGTCTCCCTTTAATTCTGCATAAAATTTTAGCACTACAAAATCAGAGAAGAAAGAATTTCACAGTTTAATCTCAATAATTTTAAGAAGAATCTCTTTTATTTATTTGGAGTCGGTGCTCTGCTTCGATGCCTCCCTTTCTTGTGTTGACTCAGTGAGCACTCAATCCCTACACACCACTGCCATACTATTCATGCTTCTCAGACCTCTTATCACATCCTGATCAGGCATCTATTTTCCAGATTGAAGAAAAGCCTTATTTGTTTGATCCTGCTACAGAAGCAATTCCATACCTTTGATCATTCTTGGTGCCCTTCTCTGAGCCTTTTTTAATTCTGCCATATGCTTTGTAAGATGAAAGATCACAAGTGCATACAGTGGTCAAATTGCAGGCGTTTCACATATTTATGCAGCAGCATACTAATATTCTTTGGTTTGTTTTTTATTCCTCTCCTAATAATTTTTAACATTCAGCTTGGTTTTTTGACTGCTGCTGATCACTGACATTTTCACTGAACCATCTATCATAACTTGAAGAGCTGTGTTCTCTGCAATAATGGTCATTTCAGGGCCCATCATTTTCAATGTGAAGCTGGGAGTATTTTTCCTCCCTCTGCAGCAGTTTACATTACTCTAAATTGAATTTCAACTGCCAGTTTATTGCCTCATCTCACAAGGTCCTTCTACAGTTCTTCACACGTGGTTCTCATTTTTACTACTCTAAGTAAGTCAAAGTCATGAGTAAACTTAGTCACCTTGCTATGCATTCCCTTTTCCAGATTGCTTTTGGTTGTGTCAAATAGGGTATGAGAAACTCCCTGCAGGACAAGAACTGGGACCTATCACTAAAATTGCTGTTCCACAAGCTCAGCACAGACAAAATACATTACTATTCGTATATAAGTAAATTGTGGAATTCATGGTAGCATGTAGTGATGAGGCTCAAGGGTGTAAGGGGTTTCAAAACTATTTAAGATAAAATTCAGGAAAGATACCTCCATAACCTACTAAGCACAATGCCTTGATTGCAAACGAAGATTCAGAAAATTGTACAGTGTTGATTGTCAGAAGCCAGAGGGTACTAAGTGAAAGATTATTTTATATTTGCATTGTTTCTTATACAGTTGCTGTAAGCATCACTACTGGCCAATGCTGGAGACAATGTCTGTGCCACCTGTGTGCAGATCAGACATAGACACCTGAGCCAGTATGGCCATTTTTACATTCTTCTATTAGATATGCATTTCAGTTTGTTATTAATGCTTTAAAACTATGCTTTGGTTTTATATTTTCAAGAAGATATTGTATTCTGAAATATGCTACTAATGCAATCAAGCCTAAATATTCATGAAATAATAAACAACTGCCCTGACCAACTCAATGCTCATTATGCAGGTCCATTCCTTTCTTAAATCTGTTAAAGATTTTTTAATGAGTTCTGCCTTTGTTTTTTGATTATTCCTTTTTGAAATATTTCCCAAAAGTATATCCGTCCAGTGATAAAAAAGAAAATGTATTGGTATCTCAGCAGGCAGAACAGCACAATGGTGTGTTTTGTTCTGATGACAGAAGGTTTTAACTTTGAAAGGAATTGACTGGAATTTGAAGAGCACACTGTTCCACGGCAAATGTTTCAAAGTGTGCTTTCATTATACATTAACATCACATAAGTTCTTCAAAATTAAAATGTTTTATCTAGACATCAGAAACTGTTTCCTGTAATGGGATCGCAATTGAAGGTGTCATCACTTCTCAGCAAAACATCTACTCACAATTATTCATGTATGCAGCCCATGACTAAAGCACTACTCCAGACACATGTTCCTGTGTTCCTATGCATTAGCCATATTTTCTGAATTCTTTAATTTAGTGTAATTGTAACACATTTGCCAACCATGAAGCAAAATTTAAATATCAAGAAATCAAACACATTGCTTACACTGTAAGGGAATTGGCACATTGCAATTGCTGGATGCTTTATTTTTACTTTTTATTCTCCCCCACCCTCCTGATCTAATAAAAAGTGTCAGTTGTGGGCATTAAACGTGGGCATAAACCACACTCATTTAGTCAAGTGTCAAAATACAGTTGTCAGGGGGTCGCTTTTGGCAGGCACACAGAACTAGCTGAAGTGTGTCACTGAGCACGTGCGCAACTTATGTATTTCCTGTTAATTGTGTAGTCTCCAGATGTTGTGGTTGTTAATATAAATAATGTGGCTGGGACCTGATTCCTGGTCTTTCAAAAACTGGAAAAGGTTACGCTTCTGAGCTGCAGAATAAAACTCTTTTTCTAGGTCTCTTGTCATCCCAAAATAGAAGTTACTATCATCATACCAACATTAAAACATTTTTATGATATTTGGACCACATCTTTATGAGCCTCGTGTTTTGGAAACTGCAATTCTTATGTTTCTTTGGTTCTAGTTTACAAAATATCTAGAGGCACATCTAAGATATCTAGATGAGGCAGATGTGGCACATCAGGACAGCTCATAATGTGCAGATTTAATGTGCTGGACCATCAACTTTGGTGACATGGTTTGTATAACTAAGCATTTAAAAACTGTCTTTTCATTCATCTAACGGGGAATTAATTAAAAGTTTAACATGGATAATTATTAATAAATTGTCTACTATATTTAAAATTATTACTATAAGACGAATGACATAAATAATATCAACAAAGCTGAGACTCACTTAAAGAATAAAAAATGCTCTTACTAGCACTTCAGGAAACTCTAGGTTATAATGATGAAATACTGTAAATGGCTGATGATCAAAATTCAAATATTTTTCCCTCTGGAATCACTATTCACAATTATCTATTGAATTTGGAATATTCAATAACAACACTTATGTATCTTGTGCAGAATTTGTAAGGTGAAACCAAGTGAGCCTAGAACCAAATTTCATTTCAAATTTCATTTCAAATTTCATCCAAATTTATTTTAAGCATAATGGATGGAACTTTCCTCTTAGTGTCGTAAATATAAAAATATATAATATATAAAATACTGTATATCAAGATTAATATTTTAATTTTTTAGCATATAAGACTGCAAAGTCTAGGAAAACTGAATAACATGATATGTTAAAGAATAGGAGTGATGCTAAAAACTATGCGACCATTAATATGAGCAATTATCTACCTGTTAAAAAAAATACAAAAAAAATTAAGCAGTAAGACCTACTTTTATTTATAGGAAGGGAACAGTGTAGAACACCACTGTTAGGCAGAGGTTCTACAACATAAAACCAACATAGAATTCTTCCTTTTTATTTCTTTAAAGCTTCAACAATCATACAATAGGTTATTACAACAACAATAATTGCCTTTTTCTCATTTTCTTGACAAAAAAATAGCGGCCCTTTGTTCATGTAGTTTCATGTATAAGATGCTTTCTTACATACACTATGAAGTCACAGTGCAGCTACAGCGCTAATTTATACACACACATTTCTTTACAAAAATCATCATCTCCACAGCCACAGGAAAACACTTGAAGAAACGAAAAGTACCTATATCAGACAAACACAGGGATAAAACATCCACTCATCAGCACTTAGGTCTGCCCACCCTGTTGAGTGGGCTGGAGAGGAGCACATTTTCCCGGGATCCCGGGCTCAGGTAGGCAGCCTGTCCCTCTGCACCATTTCACAGCACGCACTGACTCGATACAGCTGAGCATCAACACTCTAAACGAGACAACCTAGCAACTGGCAAATGGTTTCCACACTGACTGCTCGTTAAATCAACTGCTAGTTTATGTTGATTTAATAAGCAGTTTGCTTTTAAATTTAGGAATTATTCTTTCTAATCTGTTTTCATATATTCAGGTGTTGCTAGTTTGAAAGAGATATGGAATTTCAGTAATGCTCATGGTATGAATAGAGATCAGTTTATTTTGATCAAAATCTCCCTTTTAAATGATTTTTTTTTTTTTTAGGAAAAACAAAAGGAAACAACACAAAATTATAGGTGAAAGAAACAGAAACTGAACAAGGTCTATGGTGTCCGTAAATACCAGAAAAATTAATCTTTTTATTCGAGAATATGAATCAGAAATTTGTGTTGAATAAAAGCCTGAGAGGGAAAAAAAAAATTAATAACATGGAGCTTTTTCTTGAGGTTTATGCTGAACAACTGCACAATAAGATAGCTTCCAGCTCCTGCTTGGCCCAAACTTAAATATGGTCAACTATCAACATACAACATGAGTAAGACTGCAGGCATTTCTTCGTTATGAAGCATCTTGCAAACTGCTCAGCATCCTTCTCACATAAAAGATACACCAACTGCATATATATAATTTTTATACTTGTATAAAATTATATATTATTGTATATCATAGTTATGTACATTTATACAGTTTTATAAAAAAATGCATTCTTATGTGTAAATACAGGTATACATTAAAAATTAGTTTTGTAGGTTTTTATAAAACCCTCACATTCAAGCCCCATTTCAACTACGGATAGAAATTTAGAATAGACTCAAGATGAGGAAAGGAAGTGATTAAATATCTGTGAAACAGCTTAGATGTCCTGTTAAACATCAACAAACGAAAGGGACTGTTCTGTGGAAAGGATAAAATAATCAAAATAATCAGCTAACTAAAAACCTATTTATAAACAAATTTTGTAAACAAAACAAATCATTAACACATGAGTCTGGACAGTAACTAATGTAGATTTAACATTGTGTGTGTGTGCAGTTCCATATACACACAATATTAGGCATATACTCTAATGCACATTTAAAAAACTTGGATAGACCATAACAAGAGAAGCTCATTTACACTGCTGTTGGCATTCCATTAAACAGGACAAAACACTAATTAGTCTATTATTAGTTTGAAATGGCATCAGAATGAAGGATTGTGTGTTACTATCTGATTTGCAAAGACAAGGAATCTAGAACACAATATGACATTAAAATATAAACCACTGCTTTGCTGGGATATTGCACCTGCAAGGGATCATCCTGGTAACAAACAAATGAGCTCTAAACTCTGAGACCTGTCGCTGTGTAGCTAGTCACCTCACTTCTGTACTGTAAAAGTTAAATGTCCAGTGTGGGAGACTCTCATCTTGGTGGTGATTCATCTAAGACTCTAAGAAAAGAAAAGATATGTTGGCATGTGGTGGTATCTCCCCAACTAGAGAGAGTGTAAAATGATTTGCAGTAGTGGTGATTTCTTTATAATAAGCATTAAATTAAGTACAATTATTTCCATCTAAACTGCTGAAAGATCAACGTGCTATAGGTCCAAGAGTTAAATCTGCACCTGACCTATCAAGAAATGGGCAATTTCCATTAAGAAACTGAACTTATCTAAATGATAAAGATTAAAACCAGAGTACAGATTAACAGAGTATTAGACTCAAATGATGGCACATGGACTGGATCTCTTTGTGCTTTCTAAAATACATTATGTCTGCAGAAGAGGAAATATAATCTAAATTAATGCAAATTCAACAGTGAAGCAACTAGGTCAGCAATGTGAATCCCACAGATTTGAGCACCAGGACTGTCATTTTTACAATTAGCAGTATTTCTTATCAGTCTGAAAACTACAGGGTGCTTTTCATGTAACCTAATTTAGGAGATCTGCATCTGAGCTAACCACTCCAGATTCCCTTTATAGACACTGAGAAAAAATAGGCACTTCTGGGCTGACATTAAAGCTCAAGTATTTTAGACATTTAGGAAAAGACTAACGATTAATAATGCTTATTTGTTTCAGCTGACTATGCTGGCAACAGTGTGGCTAACTCAAATGCAGAGGACAGCTCCCATGTCTAAATTCAGTTCAGTGAATCTTAGCCCATGTGTTTGCCATTAGATGCTAATCGGTTGAGAAGTTGGTAAAGTGTTGCTTTGGAAAAGGCTGGAGAGAAAATAATGCCACAAAAGATTGTGTAATGAACTGCATTGTGGAATGCAAGGTCATGAACTAAAAAAATTTCCCTCTAGGAAGCAGTTGGACCAGGAGGTAAATAAAACTAGATTCAGGGATGCATTAGCATGACTACCTTATTCCTGGAACCTAGGGTAAGCTCAGGCAGGTTTAGGTGTCTCTACCTGGAATAGCCTTATAAAGCACAGACCAACAAGATTTGACCAAGAACTGTTCTTTTATGGACCATTACCCAATAGTTAAGCTGTCACTTTTTGCACCAGGCGAGCTCAGCAGGATCACAGGGGGAAACTTTATCTTCACTGAAACTGATGCTTGCAACAGACATTTAGGCCGAGCCGTATGGGCCTCCTCTTGAGTTTCTAGATTGTGCATGCCTGCAGAGCTGCTCTGCTCAGAAATGAGAGAGCAGAACATGCTCTGCATTTATTAGTAGATAGCTCTTAAGAGCAAAAGGAATGAGGAACTGCATCCCTTCTCTGTTTTGTCCCTTCATAAGACAACTAGTTAAGAGCACAAGGACTGTATGCTGTTACTACCTTCTGGAAAGCTTATGGTTAAAATATCGAAGAAATGTGAGAAAAGGATTTATCTTACCCATCTACACCACATAAACACATACACATTCTAGTAGATGTGTACAGGGTGTGACAAATCTTTGTCAAATAATGTATGCCAAAGTACAGGAAAATAAAGGCAACAGGTCTAAATAGGTTTGCTGTGTTCATAGACCTACTCGGTTCTTATTTAGCTATTTGAAGACTATTTATGCTCCCAAATTTTTAACTGGGAATATAATAGCTCTTTTGACTTAGAACAGCCTTCAAAGTATATGATTTTCCTTATAAAATTATTTTTTTAATTACTCAAGGCAGTGGATGACAAGTGTATTATAGAGACGTTTTTTAGCTACTCATCTAACACTTCTGATCTGGAGAGACAAATTACTCCTCAAAAACTCAGGACTGTTGAGACTAATGAACCTGAAGGTTCACCAGTCCATGAGACCACCTGATGAGATACACCTGGGAGTCCTGAGGGAAGATGAAGTTGCTAAAGCACTATCCATCATATTTGAGAAGTTGTTGCAGTCCAGTGAAGTACCGACTGATTGGAAAAGTGGAAACACAACCCCCATTTTTAAAAAGGGAGAAAAAGAAAGACCTGTGAAGCTACAGGCCAATCAGTCTCACTTCTGTGAGATCATGGAGCAGATCCTCCTGGAAACAATGCCAGAGCACATGGAAAATAAGGAAACGATAGGTGACAGCCAGCATGGCTTCTCTAAGGGCTAATTGTGCCTGACACATTTGGTGGCCTACAATGGAGTTACAGCATCAGTGGATAAGGGAAGAGCAACTGACGTCATCTACCTGGACTTGTGCAAAGTATTTGACACTGTCCTGCACAATATCCTTGTCTTTAAATTGGAAAGACATGCATTTGATGGATGGACCACTCAGTGGATAAGGAATTGGCTGAATGGTCACATTCATAGAGTTGCCAAATGAAGACCTGTGACAAATGGTGTTCCTCGGGCATCAGCACTGGGACAGGTGCTGTCTAACAAATTTGTCAGTGACATGGACAGTGGGTTGAGTGCACCCTCAGCAAGTCTGCTGACAACACCAAGCTGTGTGGTGTGGTTGAAACGCTGGAGGGAAAGGATGCCAGCCAGAGGGACCTTGACAGCCTTGAGAGGTGCACCTATGTAAACCTCAGGAAGTTCAACAAGGCCAAGTGCAAAGTCCTGTACATGAATCAAGGCAGTCCAAAGGACAAATACAGTCTTGGGCAACAAGTCGATTGAGAGCAGCCCTGTAGATAAGGACTTGGGGATGCTGGTTGACAAGAAGCTCCACATGACCCAGCAATGTGCATTTGCAGTCCAGAAAGCCAGCTGCATCCTGGGCTGCATCAAACGAAGTGCAACCAGCAGGTCAAGGGAGGTGATTCTCCTCCTCTACTCCACTCTCATGAGACCACACCTGGAGTACTGTGTCCAGCTCTAGGGCCTTTAACGTAAGAATGACGTGGACCTGTTGGAAGAAGTCCAGAGGAGGGACATAAAGATAGTCAGAGGGCTGCGCAGCTCTCCTATGGAGACAGGCTGAGAGAGATGGGATTGTTCAGCCTGGAGAGAAAGTGGCTCCAGGGAGACCTTATTGCAGCCTTTCAGTACCTAAAAGGAGCCTACAGGAAAGCTGGAGAGGGATTTTTTACATGGGCATTTAGTGATAAAACAAGAGGTAATGGTTTTAAACTGAAAGAGGGTAGATTCAAATGAGATATAAGGAAGAAATTCTTCACTGTGAGGGTGGTGAGGCACTGAAACAGGTTTCCCAGGAAAGCTGTGGATGTTCCATTACTGTATATGTTCAAGGCAATGTTGGAAGGGGTTTTGAGCAACCTGGTCCAGTGGGAGGTGTCTGTGCCCATGGCAGGAGGGTTGGAAATAGATGATCATTAAAGTCCCTTCCAGCCCAAACCATTCTGATTTTATGATTCTATGATTACATGAAGTAAAATACACTCAGCATTTCTCTAGACCTTGTTAAATCCGATGAGAAGACAGTATAAATAATGGTAAGTTAAAATATCTAGTCTAAGGCCCCTGTTGGTTTCTAGATTTATTAAAACTCATCTAATTCAATATTGCTTTCATTTTTTTGGTGTTCATGCTGTGGTGCAGTGTTATATTACAATACGCTACCCAGTTAGCAGCAGCCTGCAGTCATATAAGAATGAGCTAGGGGCAATCTGTTTTGTTTTTTGTTTTTTTTTTGTAGTGGGTTGCTTTTAAATTAATTTCAACTTATTCCATGATTTTTTGGTTCACCTCCCAAATTACAAACACTGATGGCCTCATTACTGAACAAAACAGCACCTAAGAATGACAAAGGATGCTGCCCAGTAATTTAGATGTCACATAGAAAATATTTATAGGTAAAAACTTATGATCAGTAAAGAATCTGAAATTGGAGAAAGATTGAGCAGTGTACAGTACTGTACAACATGAAACAAACTACCAAATTGTTAAAAATAAATAAAAATCCATGTTAAAGGTGAAAAAAGATTTTATGCACATAGCAAACATTTATTATTGCTATATTACACCTAATTTGGATAAGCTTACAAGTGTATAGAATGGTGCATGAATATTTTCCAGTAATCTCCAGATACACAGATATCTCAGGCAATAACAGACTAATAAACATACCAAGGAAATAATGGTTATTGGAGACAAGTCTATGACAGCCATGCCAGACTGTTTCCCCTTTTGCTTAGTTTACTTTCCTATCAATGCTAAGCAAACCACAAGAGCAAGTAAAAATATTAAAATTATCTTTCTCTTACATAAGCCACATCTGAACTTTAAAATATAATACATACAGTCTCATTTTTTGGTACAACCTTCCTCTGGGAGCAACCAGGCATTTTGGAAGAGGGCTTCTGCCCCAGGTATCGGGCTATTCAATGCAGCAAAGAGCATGGGAGATTCCAGGGATGAAGGAGTAAACACAGTGATGCAAGATGGTCAGACAGGGACCTGAGAGAGAAGACAGAATGGATGGAAATTTAACAATAAAGGCTAAACACAGGGCTTCAGAAGGGAGTGGAAGTTGGTCAGGAAGGCTCAGGGATGCAGAAACACTTTCAGAATAGTATCTGATGTTGGGCTAAGCTACCTCAGATGGTTCTCACAGGTAAAGTGCTTTCAAGCTCTTACAGTTTTAGGAGGCAGATTCTGAGAACTCCACCCCTCCTTATTCTCCTCCATCAAATCTAGTAATCCATCAGCACATGCATACCCCAGGTGCTCCCCAAGGTCTGATATTGGGGAGGTCCTTGAATTCTGCAGCAAGCACACATGGTGAAGGGATGTGCTACAGAATATTTGTTTATAAGCTTAAAAAGTGGTTGTGGTTTTTTTCTCTCTCATTTTTATCAGATAGAAAACAATGAAAATCAGTATTTTTAGCATAATATTAGTATTGCTTCTATTTCTATATTATATATTTTAATAAATATTTCTAAATGCATACTTTCAAAGTTGCTTTAAATTAATATGCTGACATTGCACAGCTTGTCATCAGTGTGGCACTACATTTTTCACCACTGAGTGTGAAAAAGGGGTTCTGTATTAATGGCATGGGTTAATTTTTCACATATTTAAAGCATAGTGAACTGGAAAGCTCATTTTAGTAGGAAGTTACAGAAACCACAGATATAAATTACTTTCTAATGACAAACTCCTGACTAAGAAGCTCATCAGTACCTGTAAATATCCTGATCCAAACATACAGTCCAGCTCTGCATGTTCCTAAACTTGAAAGGACTAGAAGGGGAGGTGCTCCTGTGGAAGAAGGGTTGTGTAACTGCTTTGCTTTTGAGAAGCTTCTCTCATGCTGATGTCTCTGATACCAGGTCCAAGACTAGATGCTGTGCCATGTATTCTGGGGAGAGAAGCAGCAGCGTGATTTTGACAGAGCTGTTGGCAATTAGAAACGTGTGTGTAGAGGACTGACACTTATTTTAGGGGTTAATAGATACAGAGAAAGATGCCCTAGTATTACAGATGGAAAGATTTCAGTGCAAATGGAATCTGAAGTAATTTTTCAATGTTTTGTTTAACATCTCTTTACTGTGATGAGTGCTTCTGCCTGTTGGGTTTGAACTTCTGTCCAGTAGCCTGCTTTCTGAGGCATATCTCCACTCTTTGCAGTACATCCTGCTCTCGTGATTATGGTTCAAGAGTGCTGATTCACTGCTGGTTTCTCAAACCAAATTACATTTAAAAGTATTACTTCTGAAACAAAGACTATTATGAGAAGTCATCATGTCTCACAGTGCAGTTTAATTATGAAAAGACAACTACCTACATGTCCACCAAGCTTCAAGTACATTTTGTCCATAAGCAAGTAAACAGTCCTGATGCAACCTTTATTCTCCATCTACCTCCTCACCATTTCATAGTAGAAAGTAAATTCATATCACAGCACAGAAGTATATTATTAATCATAGAGGACTGTATGACAAACATTAATAATAAAAGTGACAAAAACACAAGTAAACTGAGTCAGATACTCTGGTGTCCAAGAAAATGTTAGGTAGGATCTTGTTTGTTTTGATGTGTGTTGGTAAAATTACTTATTTCATTATTAACAAATCTGCTAACCTATCTGAAATTTGTGGCCTTTGTTTTTATTTCCTTTATTATTGACTATCATTTGTACAGCTGCGTTCCTATTTCTTACATGTCACCATTATAATGTTTTAGCTCAGGAAAATCACTTTCAGATCAAATAAGCAAACAAAGCCCTCTTGGAACATCTCAAGACTGCATGACCGTTTTGACTTCACAGGAATTATTTTGTGTATGTAAGAGTTCTGCCTTGAGCTAAATGGCAGAGGAAAACATGATGCTATGTTTAGGACCTTTGTAAAAAATGAAATGCTTCTAAGTTTTGTCATTCCTATCCTTCTAAACACCCATTATTTACTTGAAGCTTATATTTCTCAGGTCCAGAATGTCAACCTTTTATTTCCACTTGAGCAAGTGCCTCACTTAAGGAGAACAACTGGAAGAGCTTCTATAACCTACTGGAGTGAAATCTAGGCTTGTGCCATGTAGCTTTAGACACTTCATTTAGGTTTAAACTTAAATATATTTTTTCTTGACCCTTGGTAGCCAAGTTCACGGCCTGAATCACCCTGAAAGGGCTTCTTTTTAGTTTCATTGACACCAGAGGCAAAGCAAGGAAACAGGCAAGTAATTTAGCTATCAAATTTAGGTATCTAAAGTTAGGCATTCCATGCACTCCCCATGTGTGACTGTATTATACAACACCAGAGGTGATGTTACATAAATGGTATTTTCTTTCCATTTCATTCTATGAGTCTGAGAAACTGAATACTAATAAATAATCTCATTAATAAAAAGACTGGTTTATAAATTATTTGGTCTGACATATACAAAAGTCATCTGCATACACAAAATGACATTTCATAAAGAAGAAAAATGTCATTTATTAGTAAAGTAAGTACATTACATGTTATCTATATTCTTAGGGACATTATTTAAAAACGAATGAGAGATGAATGTGAAATAATTTATATTTTTATTTTATAGAGTTTTATGTATATTGCGTATACATAAAAATGAAATTTTCATAGAATGATATATATCACATTAAAGAAGCAAGACAATCTAGAGTAATTTTGAAACTGATAATCTGGGTCACACTCTGTGTTTGCTGCTGAGTGTTGAGAATCTTGCCCTTTCCCAACTGCAGCGTGTTGCAGCAGCTTCATTTGCTGCGAGAGCCTTGAAGCAGCTCCCTCCTGCCAGTCCTTGCAGCCGCATTGCTGCTTTCCCTTCCTCATGAACAGCCAAGTGTATTTCAGCGTGCAGAAACTGCAGGAAGGGAGCACAGGAGGGAGGAAGGAAGTAATTCCTTCCACGGGCCGCGTAGAACGTGAAGGGTACAGCTACACATGCAGATACAGACTCACATTCCTTCTTCATATGATGACTCCTCAATATTCTGCTGTTGATTCTTGTAAAATATATATGCAAACATATCCTTAGCAAGTATTGAGCATAAAAGGGAGAGAGGAAAATGCAACCCCTGAAATGATTTCCATTAAGTTGGTGTTTGTAAAACAGGAGGTCATGCTAAAAAGAAAATTATTTTAAAATCTCATTACCAGTAAGCCACCTGCTGAGATAGTGACTCCTCCCAGGGACTACTGTGTCTTTTATTATTGAATTCTCTACTCTGGAGAAAGAAAAAGAGAGAAAAAAAGGAGAGGAAGATCCTGGATTTCATTGGATTTTTTTTCCTTCTGGAGATGCCTATCTCCCTTGACAAGTTCAGAGGCTTAGGGCATCACTTGGCTTCTTTCAAAGCCATAAGCAGAACGTTTAGGATTCAAAGCCTAAAGGGGACCCATGTATGTCGTGGCAGGCTGTAGCAGGACCATGTAGAAACAACATTTTTGGGCTATTCATTCTTAAGCTAAGAACTCTTGTATTTACACTGTTCCTTCTGATGCTAAAATAAATATACACTAAAAAGGAAACTTTAGATGAGATCCTGACATTGTTTAAGTTCCTGTAGCTCCATTATGAGCAACCTGTTCTTTAGGTTCAAAAACCATTTAAAGTTGCTAAATGGCAACAATTAGTTTAATTTGCAAAATCCAAAGAACTGTTCAGCAAGAAGATGAAAACCCCTACAATTACCCATATGATAAACAAGTGCAGTGTTATTAAACTGTAGATTTACAGTAAAATGAAGTTTCTTCATGGGCACTCTGGACTATGCAGCAATACTATGAATGGGGAGGTTTTATATATACATATATTTGCTTTCCAAATGGGATTTTGTATTGTATTGTTACTGCGATGTAGTACAAGAAAAAATAAGCCAAGACTTTCTAGAATATTACCTTAGAGTACTTCTTTTTTTGCATGAGCATGATGATGAAAACATGGTCTAAATAACCTGATTTCATATGGAATTATCTAAATGTAGACAGGGAAGGTCACACATGAAAACACATTACATAGTACCTTCTGCTTAATCTACACTTTTTTATAGTTGACAGGAGTCCTGCCACTGAATTCAATAAAAAGAAAAAATATGATGTATGGAAAGTCCTATTTAAACGTGCTTTGGCCACAATGTTTTAAAATTCAATCTGTAATATTCAGTTTTTGAGGGCAAGCACATGCTCACCACCTTTGTGAACAGAATGGGCACCGATGATATTGAAAGGGATGTCATCTCTAAGTGCCAGTCGCCCAGCAGACAACCCTAACCAGCCGACTGGGATCTTGCTCCCTCAGCAGCTGTGAAAGAACGAAGCAGCAGCAAAACCCAGCTAAGACCCCAGGTAAATACCTGGACTTACAGCCAGCACGGAGCTCTGCACGCCCACAGCTACGCTGCTGCCACTAGAAGAGTTACCAAGATGAGATGAAGTCAAGCACAGTAACTGCAATATGGACACAATCAAAACAGGTCACACAGAATTAATGTTGCACCGTGACGGCAAAAGACAAACTTACAAACAACAAGAGACAGAAAATACGGGGGAACAGTGAACAGTGTGGTTGAAACTTATCAAGCAGATGGCACAGCACTCTAACTTTCATTATGCTAAAGATGATGATTACTAATGATCTGGCAGGCCAAGCAAGCAATGAGGTAGTAAAATATGGAGATGACAGAAAATAATTCAAATTAATCAGAACAAATAAACCAGGAATTTCAGGGATACTCAGCGAAGTGAATCACCTCCTTACTGTATGTTTGTGCTAAGTCTGGGATCAACCTAGATTTTTAGCATTTTTAGGCTGCATTTTTACCCATACAGAAAATCAAAATATGAACTGAGGAAGAGGAATGAAGTGGGAAATTCCAAAAATAAAGTAATTCTGGGAGTAAAACTGGTGCTTTTTGCTTATCACACAAAGATAACTTAAGAATTCATCTGTCTGCATTGGCAAACTGAAAATACTGTAGCTTCCTGTGCATTTGTAGAATACCTAACACATCGGGTTGTGTTATAATTGAATGTAATTTATAATTTAATATAATTGAATTCTCAACAATACACAGCATTATTATCATCTGCTGTGTATTACACAATCTTTATGAGTCGTTTTACCAAATAATGAGTAGCAAGATAAAAACGGGCATGGATTAATTCAGATACTCTTTTCATGTGCGTCGTTATTTTGTCCTCCTTACGCTTCCTTACTGTATCCATCTGCTTTCTCCAGTGTTATGCTTAGGACAAGCTAAATATGCTTAATTTATGTTATTGTAAACAGTCAGCGACACCACTTGCCACGCATGAAAGTGAACATTTATGTCTTTGCCTTAGAAGGGGCCTACCAATTACTTAGACGCTGGATGATGTCCATTGGAAGCGCCCCAATCTCTCGTCCCACCAGGACAGGCGCTGCGGTGACAGCGGGAAAGCAAGGGCAACATCGGTTGGGTTTTGCACTGGGGGCAAGATCGGCTGAGCTCCGCATGGAAGGCCGGCAGGACGCTTAAACCAGCGCGGACTCCCACGCTGGTACCCGGAGCTGGCGGAGAAGCGCCGCCGG
>NW_008598027.1:0-2517 GCF_000691845.1 Merops nubicus
GCCTTGTTGAACCTCATGAGGTTGGATATACATACCACTATGTAGTGAAGGACTCAACGCAGGGTACACCAAAGTTGTATTTTCTAGGCTTAATGGAGCCTAGGCTTGACCCAGGCTTTTTGTAAAATACATGAATTACATTCTTATTTCAACAGATCCAGACTTCCGTATACAAATGCTGCATCCAAAACATTGTGGGTCTGGTGATTAAAAGACCAAACAATTAGTCCCTCAAAACCTGAAAGCAGTAGCCAGGTTTTGAAACAGTTATGCACATCTAGGAACAGAAACTACCTGCTCCTGAGCTTTTCTGGGACTTACGCTTTTAAACATTCTGAGCTCTCCTAAATATTTGTCTTCCAGTGTTTGTATCGCAAACATAACCCAAAAACCCCAAGCAAACATACTTTAGTAAAAGATGTTTGTGTTCAATGAAGTAGATAGGCTTTATAACTGAGTGTAATGGAAATTCCAATTTTTTTTCTTACCACAGATCATTCCTCCCAATTCTTCTGCAAGGCACAAGAGCCTAGATAGTAGACATCTGAAGGAACTGGTTTCCAATGCTTCTAACTAATTTTTCTTGGAATATACTAAACTCACAAATTAAGCATATTGGGTTTTTCAGTCATCTTGAATCAAATCCCTCTCATAGAACGAGCCCTTTATTGATTGTGAAAGGCCTCAAATTTAAAAAAAACATTTTTAGCAGGATCTAAAAGACATAAAAGTGCAAGCTGCCTCAAACCCAAAGTGTATTCTCATTTTTCTCAGATACTTTGCAAAAATTTCCGCTTTCTACTGTGTCATCAAGCAGTGATCCTATTTCTTGACAGACAAATAGGTGGTTTTGCCTGTGCAGATACATATTTTTGCAGCTGAAATGAAGATGCAAAAGTAGTTGTTAAAAATAGCTCTGTCAAAAATGACTACGTAAGTGTTAATATACATGAGAACAGTCATCAGAAACCAGAGCCAGACACATGCATCAAGGGAAAGCCTCACAGTTTTCTGCCGGCTGACTTTGGCAGACTTTAAATTGGAACAACTTGTTTCTCCGTCAGATACAATGGAATCTCTCCATGCAAAGAACTGATCGTGGCTGCATTTCCTTCCAGTACTTGTGGAAGCCTGTCTTTACTATCTGCTGATTCTACATGGTCATAATTTTAATAGAAACACATACTCAGCTGTAGCACTTGTGCTTTCATGTCTGAGCATATTTCCCTTTCCTCTTTCTAGTCAATATTTCACGCTAAACCATGCTATTAACAAGAGCAGGAAATCTAGCGGGCACTTGTTTTTTTCCACTTTAATAATAGATGATATCTATTTCAAAAGATAAAGATATTTTCTTGCTCTGGGATGTGTTCTTTTCTTTCCAGATAAACCATTATTTTGCATATTATTACATTTGCTGCCTTCCAGAAACAGCAGATAACATTGAAGAGATTTAATTAATATGTACCACAGCATGACCTCAATGGATAGAACATCTACCCTAAAGGAGCAGAGCTGTAGGAGGTAATTAGAGCACACCATGACATTTATTACTAATGCTCTTCCATTGACATTTGCTGTTGACAGGCTGCATATAAAGTTTTCCTCTGTTTGCATTGATTTACCATGATACAGACATTCCCACACACATAAGTGAGGAATGCTTTTGCTGTTTACAGTAAATTAAACTGTAAGAGACAGAATGAAATCTTGGTCTTTTTAAAACAACTAGCTAAACTCCTACCAACTTTCTGGATGCAGATTTCTTCTCCATACAGTGAAGGGAAGAAGGGCTGCTGCTGTGACATACATCCTCTGAGAAGGGGAGAAATCCCATGTTCCTGTTCTATTCTGCTGTGTGGATTTAAGATAACTGTTTATTGTAACCTACAGAGAGAGCAAAAGAATCAGGGTCATCAAGGACTCCCATCTCCCAGCTTCTTCTCAGGCCTAGAAAACTGCTCTGCTATTGGGGTGCACTACTAAGGGAATAGCTCAGTATTTTACCAGCACATGCACTCCGATAATTAAATAATCCTTTCAGGGTTTAAAACATGTCTCAAAATCAGTAAAATTTGGCAAAAAGCACACAATAAGCAGACGGCAAACTCCACTGATGTTATCAGAAGTATCTAGAAACACTGCAAGAGTCCTAGTAAAATCTGACAAGTTTTACAAGATATGAAACAGTGAACAAAGCTAGAAGTATTTCTTTTTTAAAAAATACTTTTCAACTGGGCTGAGGCAGCCTGATTGACTCAGCTAATTTCATTCAAAAGCCTTTTTTAAAAAGTACTCCTGTTTGTGCCCTTTGCTTTCTCCCTTCCCTCTCCCAGCACATTAAACCTTACAATATAAAAAAGCCTTTTTGTTTTAATAAACATACCTTATTATGGAGTGGCCTCTCTCACCAGGAGATAATTAAACCTGTAGCTGTTAGAGGACAGCTCTGTCACCCAAATAGAGACAAAAAATTTGAGTCTGTTACAGTTAGTTATCAGGAAAGAAAAGTGGATA